>NW_015090990.1:11693484-11732696 GCF_001431845.1 Calidris pugnax | reverse complement strand
GGGTTTAATATTTTTCCTAGAACTTTTTTTTTTTTTTTTTTTTTTTTTTTTTTTTTTTTTTTTTTACCACAAAAAAAAAAAAAAAAAAAAAAAAAAAAAAAAAAAAAAGAACCACCACCACAAAGCCTGTAGGGAGAGTAAAATTGGCAGGAGACTTTGTGATGTCAGATTTCAGCACATAAGAATGCCTAAGAATAGGGGACAACATAACCATGACCCTTCTCATTTTATCTGTCTAAGCTCTGTCAGGCCTGACTGTGCTAAGCACATTTTCTGGCAGATCTGATGGTTGCCTTAGAGGGTCAGTGATGCCTGCAAACACTTCCTTTTCGAGATATATTATCTCCTCAGGAAGGCAGGTGGTAGCTTCATTCAAAGCTAATTTTCGTGTTCAACTGTGCCAAATCAGGTTTTCACTTGCAATTCGAATTTTAAAATGTCCTCTAATGTTTTCTGCAAAGGCTGAATGATAAATGGATCTTCACTGCCTGACTTCACCGGAGCTGCTCTGAAGCTCTCCCGGTTGAATAGTGCAAGACTACCCGTTGCCAAACAGGGCAAAGGAAATAATGAGGGTTTGGTTTGTGTAAGAGCAAACACATACTGGTTCCATTCTTGCTTTTTCTTGTCTCCTGATGGGATCACATAGAGATGAACTCCTGTTCTGAAAACGGTCCACCCACCCAGCAACACAGCACTGTTTGCAGCGTAGCCACAGTGTGGGGATGCACACGTACCCCTTATAATGTGTGCTGGCTTTTAATTCCCTTTCCTGCAAAATATCTGACGTGCATCAGAGGGACAAGAGATCTGCTTCCTGTTGTCTATCTGCCCCTGAGCTCAGGGCTATAGTAATCCCCTTCCATATCTTGAAAAGTTAATCCTCAGGAGTGGAGTCAATACCTCACTCCTTCCCTGTGGCAGAGATGCATTTCCTGCATCTCAGCTCCCTGCCTCCTTTCCCCAGTGAAGAGGCAATCAGAGTTCATGTACAAAAGCCCTCCAGTATGAGATTTACCTGTGACTTTCACAGGTGAGTGTTTGCTGATGAATTATTCAGCCCCCAAGAAAAAGGAGATGGGAACAGGAACACAATGTCTATCTGACACTAGTTTGGGCTTCATTAGTGAATGCTTTTCACCTGAGACAGCCACTAAACCATAAATCCCAGACTCCAGTTCTTTGCTGATGCTAAACAGACTCCAGTCATATTCTCCCCCTTCTCTCCTCCTCGTCTTTGGAATACATAAGGGGTGGGGGGACAAGCAAGCACAGATACATTCTGCCACCTGGGCCCTTTGTGGTGCCAGATCTGGCACCAGGCTCGTAAATCAGCTTCAGCAGTTGCTCCCTGTAAATGATTTAGTGCAGGAGATACTGATTAGTGGTAGCAAAGGCACCAGAACTCTTCAGTTGTAGAGGTGATAAGAATTACATCCACATTTTCAAATGCAGAAGTTAATTGTAAAAGTTATGACTTACTGTTCCCTCTCTGGAACAGAATGCTGGGAACATTCTTGTGCCTTCTAAATCATCAGAGCTGGTTGTGTCTGCAGACCCCTGTCATGGTTCAAAAAGCATTAAGCAGTTTTAGCCTCTTCCTGAAAATACTTACATATGTTCCCTGCCATTATTTACATCTATTTTTAAAGAGAATTAGTGGAAATTTAGGATATTTTATATTTAAATTTGCATCCTGTAGCAACTGCTACTGTGTGCCAGAGTGACAATCCCCCAGCACAGAGAGGAGATGGCAAAATGAGAGTGGGCAAGGTGGGCTGCAAGAGGAGAGGGAGCCCTCACTGCATCGGGATGGTTTCTGAGCTACTAAGAGGTACAACGCGCTCACAGGAATTTGAGGAGGAAAAGATGTTTATGAAGGTGTATTTTCAGACTGTCAGGTTTTGGTTTACATTTTGAGTGAGCAAGGATACAGTTGTGATTTGAAATGCACTTATGTGTTGTCACTTAAAGAATATATAACTAAAGGCTTAAAAGCAGCTTAATAGATGCTTGAAATATCTTATTAAGTGTGCCATTGAGAGGAGGAGTCAGTGCCAGGAACTTCACTTGGTCACTCTAACCCATTCTACTGGCATTTCTTTTTATGCACCATGGCTTAATCACGTATGAAGTATATTTGCACACTAAAACCTTTTTTTTCAGGCTTTTTTTTTCTTTGTTTGCATAGGGCTACAATTTTAACTGACAAACTTTATTTGACTTGAAAAACCTCCGATGTGCAGTAAGTTCAGAAGTTTGATTCATTTTCCACCAGGCGCATTTACATTTACAGACAACATCTCCAGAGCTGGTAAAAGTTCCAAGTAAAGAAGTTATCATAAAGCAATGAAAAAACTTGGATGGTGATGGTTATTTCATTCTGTTCATATGCTCACTGCACTTGTTTATGCTAAAACAGACATTCAACTCCATACTTCCATAATAATGTAGAATGTTGATAATGAAGGTAGAACTTTAAGATGAATAGAACTTGTCAGCTATTTCCAATATTTCAGTAAAAACGTTGGTGAGCTCCAAAAGAAATTTTCTTCTTGGCATGAGGGAGAAAGGAAGTCTCTCATCCTGATTCATTGGCATTGTTTGACCCTTGCATAAGGAAGAAACACAAAATGCTGTTGCATGTTGTTTCTCAGGAGGCAGCAATAGAGAACTTGAGATCACTGACAAAATGTTGGCTTCTCAACATGTTAGTATGGATATAAAGAAGAATTACCTTTGTTTTTTTTGCCTCATGTTTTTAGTCTGATTTCAAACCTGTTCTTGAGATTTAAATTGCACGATGTTTTTTGGCTGCTGTCTTCCACTGCTAATACAAATACCAAGTGGACTGATGACAATATTTGAATGGGGTATTTGCTCATATTCTTCAATGTGTCAGAGGAATAACAATGAAGTGATAACAATACAGAATTTAAATACAGCATATCTGCTTTAAAAACAGTAATACTCCCAAGACTTTATTGACATGATCAGACATCCTTTAAAACATCCCATGTATATTCTTGCCTTGATTACATCTTAAAGTGCCTGATTCTTCCAAAATACACATAGAGGTCTTCAGAGAATAAGGTCAATAAAAATGGACTCTAGATAGCAAATATGGTTTCTTTTAAGAAGATATGAATCAAAAAATTATAATAATCCTCTTTCATTTTAGAAATCTATTTCACCACATTGTCAAAGGAATTGTCTTTTCTCATTGTGACAGATAGAGAAGATGAAATCATCAAACTTTTTTGCTTGGTATTTGGAAGGCTGATAGCAATGACTGTTCCCAGCTTTTCTCAAACCTTGGCTGCATGCTTTCTCTCAACGATGCATTTCAACAGATCACCCACTTGCTTTCTAGTTTCATTTAAAAAAAGAAAATGTTCAATTCTGTGAGTATCTCTTTCACATGCAGTTGAAACAATAGGAGTTTTTTATATTGCCTGCTGGTGAAAAGAAACACCAGGACTTAAAAAACAGCTACTGATTATTTGAAAAGGGGAAAGCATGGGCAGCTCTACCAGGACTGAATTAAAGCAGTCTGTGAAATAGGCTGCCAGGCCCCTGTGCTGATAGGAAATTAGCCTCTCATCCATTATCTATTAGTGAAAGAAAGAGTTTAGACAGTAAAATGGAGATCACACCACAGGTCTTTTCTTTGCCTTGCAACAGCAAGGAGGAAAGGGTGACACCATTCTCTTCAACCAGCCGAGTGTCCTGACAATAACCTCTGGTAATCTTGAACACTTGGCTTCTGTGATCTCTAGCACTTATCCTGCAGCCAGCCCACGGACAGGGCTGCCTTGTCACAGTGGAGAACCTGAGCCATTCATAAGCTGATCTCTAGGAAGTATGTACAGGTGTTGTCAAGAGAAAAATCCAATTTTCAGAGTTATTTGCATCTGACAAATCTCATAACAGCAGAACAGTCTGACTCATTTTCTTATTTCCATGTACTGTTAAGAAGGCATGATATTTGGTCTGCAGATACTACTATTGGTGGAATTTCCCACCCCTCTATTTGCTGGGAAGAATGTTCTTATTCCTAGTGCTTTAAAACAAGTAAACATTGCTGCATTCAGAATTCTGTATTTTCAGAATTAAATCTTGGACTAAGCAGACTCTGATCAGAGCCTCTTTAGAGTATAAAGAAACCAAAAATCAACAGCACCACTCAGAAGAAACGCATTTCTTCTTTGCACTGATTGAAATTATGGGGGTTAAATACATACCTCCAAAGAAACAGCTTTTTTAAAAACTTATTTTAATGTACTGAAAATGATCTTTATATTCTCAAGATATAGCTAAGTTAGAAGAACTCATCAGGCTTTTTAATTAGTTAGAATTGGAATTGGTAATTAATTGTATTTTCAAAGATTTCTCCCATACTTTTATTGCTCTGCACAATCTCTGCACTTGGAGATACAGCCTTGGCTGCAACAAGAAGCTTCGTGACAGAGGTACGCAGCGCAGTTCCGTGTTCTGAGGTGGCTTCTGTCCTTTGCTTGATTTCCCATTGAAGAAAAAATATGGCAGACAAAAGTTTTACAGAACTTCTGCATAAAGGAGTTTCATCTGAGGAATTTTTCTTTGTCTGCAAACTAGATTGAGAAAAAAGCTCTTGAACTCACATTGTTGAATATGGAGAGAGGCCAAGACCACATTTTTCAACCTGATGAGCCAACAGTTTCTTCAGCCAGCAACAATATGCATCCACTAACCCAGGAAAGAAGAAGGTAAGAAACAGGTAAGAACTGCACCCCTAAAATATGTAAGTCCCTGTTGAACAGAATCCTTTCAGGAACTTGCATGAAGTCACTCCCACTGCAGGTTTCTCACCAGCTGTGCTTCTCCCATAGGCATGCCCATTGAAAAGAAAAACATGGATCTTTATATCAGAAACTCTGAGTTGATATGCAGATAAAGACTAACGATCTGTGATTCTTTCTGATGCCTCATGCTACCTTGAAATGCAAAACTTTAGGAATAAAAGTTTAATTCACTCGGCTATCAGTAGAGTCAGCAGTAGGGATGAATAGTACATTAGATTTGATTTCCACTACATTTCAGGAGGAAATGAAGTAACGCAGGTAGAGTTTCTTATGGCTAGTTATTATGCTGCGATTTTAAGATGAGTGCAGTTAAACTTGCAAATACCTTTCCTCTTTCTTTTAGTATTACAGCTTTAAGTTGCAGAATTTCTGCATGTCTGTAAAACCATCTACCAAGGTCCTGTTTAAAGTATGAGGCATTTGTTTCACCCTCAGTGAATGATTTTACTAGGAGAGCCAGCTGTACCAATACTACTTCCCTAAAAGTACAGATTAATCAGAAATATATCATTAAAAGATAATGATACTTTTCTGAAGTACTTTCCAAATTGCTTTTCTAAAGTAATTAGATTACTTCAGTTTACTGTTACAAGCCAGTAAAACTGTTTGTCATGAAACCTAACAAGACATTTCAAAAATATAGCAATGAAATATTAATAATTGCAGACATAAAAAATTTAATATAAACTCAGATTTATTATGCTATAATAAAAATACTAGTGATACTTTTTCACAGGCAAATACTGCTATATGTATTTTGTCAGAGCCCACAAACTAAAAAGAGGAAAAAAAAAAAAGCCTAAGAACCAAAGACGCACATCCTTAAGTCTAGAATTATATGTCTTAATCTGGATTCAAACTATACTGAGCTAAGATCTCTGAATAATGGAGATGTATATATCATGATGCAATTAGAAAATCTTCATACCTCATAATACTCAGAAATTCTATTGAAAATGTCCTGAACTGAATGGATTTATTGGAGTTTGAAAAAAATGGATGCAAGCCTAAGCAACCCCAGCTGGAGAACCAATTAAATGTAAGACCAAAGATCGTCTCTAGCTGGATTATTATAGATTTCCTACAGAAATTCAAAACATAACTGATAGAATTGATGACTGAAGAGGACTAAAATTTGAAGCAAGCTGAACAAGTTGGGTTCCACCCTAGATTAGGGTTTTCCCTAGAGCCAGCAAACTAGAAAGGTGCAGAACGGTTGAAATGGTACCACCTGGATTGCAAAGGTCAATCACCCACAGCAGATCACATCTGACACAGCAGCTCCTGCAGAGCAGCAGAAATACCCTTGGGAAGCAACCTATGATCCCTCTGCCAAATCCTGGCCTTGAGTGCCTGCCAGTGTGGGAAGGAAAGAGAAACTTGTTCACTTTAGTTATGACCTTTTGAACCATGCAGAATGCCTGTTGGCAATTCCTGCCCCTTGTCCTCTTGTGTCCAACTAATAAGTGAGTCAAAGAGGATATAAATGGGTACATACCTCTCAATATGTATGCTATATGACAATTTAGACTCATTAGCCAGTACGTAATTATGTCTAATTTCACATCACTTCTGAACTCGGTCCATTAAGAAAACTTAAACTAGTATAACTTATGTTCTCTGGGACAGCAACAACCTGACCTTAAATGAACTGAATGTGAAATTTCCCAGTGATTGATTTTTCAATTTAATTATTTTTGCTTTAGAAGTTAAATTTAAATGTGGCACTTTGCAGTCCAGTAGATCTAGGTCAAATAGATAGGATATTAATAATAAGCAGTCCTGTGTGCAATCTAGGGGTTATATTTAACAGTTAATTCAGTTTGCAGAATCCTGCAAAGCCTGAGGTTCACGTAAGTAGCCATCTTGCACAAGACAAAGGGAAAGGCCAAAGTTTCCCAGACTTCTGTAGATACTTGAATTCATCCTGGGCTCTTCCTCTTTGGCTCTCTTCCCTCCTCTGTACCAATTCTGGGTATCACGAGCTCAGAAAGAAGTACAGGGTTTCTAGATGGTGATTCTCCTTACCCTCATTTAATCAGTTTTCTTTCTACCCCCAAAGAAACTGAGTGAGTGAAGGAGACTCTGCTATCTGCCACACATAAGGATAACTTCAAATAAAGACATAAGGATCTAAGAAGGAAACAGGATCCCTTACTGACCCAGCCAGAAGGCAGCTGAGCTAAAAGGCATTGGGTAACATCCCGTCCAGCTAAACCACCTCAAAAGGTAAAAATCCAATACCTACGCCTTGTAGGAATGATACATCAATGAAAACGTTTTGGCTTGTGTGAGCTGGAACAAAAGAACAAACAAGGAGACATGTAATTTATTTGTGCACCGGAGTCAATTTGCTTTTCTGAAAGATACTCGAAGCTTTGGTGGCACTGTTCTTTTTTACTGCAACGTGCACTCTGTAATTTGCTGATTGATGATATTTAAGAAAATGAAGGGGTGAATGTCGCCCTGCCTTCGGCTCTTGTGAATCACCTGGCCGGTGCCAGACAAACCAAAACCAGCTCAGCAGAGCCACCAGTGACCGGCTGCAGGATGCAGGTGCTGCCTGGCCATGTCCGCAGTCTGGTACCTGTCCCACCTTGGCACAACTTTTGGGTGCTAGCTTTACTTTCTCCTACGCACACAGCAAACCCCATGGTCCCTGGCCATCTATGAGAATTCAGGGCAGGTTTATTTCTGCACTTGACAGATAATGTTTTTTTATCAGGGATCTGATTAACAGCCCTGGTGAACGCCTGTAATTTATCCAAGCTTCTGGTCCAGATGGTTTAAAAAAAAGAAATCCTCTTTGCAGTAAATTAATGTAGAAAACGCGAGCAGGATAAGTGACAGCATACAGAAATAGGCCTTTAGAATGTGATTGGTAGAAACAGCATTTAACATTTTTGTTGAAAAAGTAAACATTTGGAGAGGGAGAGATGGAGGATGAAGAGTTACATTTGCTTTGAAAAAGAAATTGCTTCACAATCTACTGGCTGGGTGGGGTTTAATTTTTTTTTTTAAGTGAAACCCTGGAATAAATGATTATATCCTATCTGATGCCTCTTTAATTAATGGTTGTTTGGTTTTTTTTCATCTTGCAGATGTTGTCTAATTGGGAGCTACGATGGCTTGTTCAAAAGCCGGGGAGAAAGACATTTTTCCAGGTGTGTTGATGAGCACTGTAAATCCGAGCAGACTTTAGAATAACTCTTAATGAAATCAAAGGTAAGCTGATGTCACCACTCATGGTGCAAATGTTTGGAGTGCGTTGTTTGCATGTTGTAGCTATGATGCAAATAAAGGGAGGCATGGGGAAATCAGAAGTGTGGCCCTCTTACTTCTGTGTCAATTTCTTGGCACCTGATGAGAATTTCTCTCCCCCCGCCCGAATTCCCAGACCTTTCATTCAGCGGCGGGTGGGGGTGCCAGTGTGTGCGTTTTGGTGCCACCTAGTGGCAAAATTGGAATAATGCGCCAGAAAGAGAAAGCACATATGGGTGATATCAATGTTATTGAAACTAAAGGGAAATGAGATCCAGGGGGAGCATAATGTGAGCTAGAGGCTGACAGCAAGAGTGGAAAATAATAGGTTATGAATGAAATGGAGAAACTTAACAGCATTATTTTAAGAAGCAAAACTGGCTCTGATAAATTTATTCCATATCTTTATGAAGTGTTTCATACAGAAGAGCTATAATGGGCTCTGTGGGATCAGTTACTGTCTATTTAAAAACAACTGTAAACAGCAATAAGATAAGATTAATTAGTTTAGTTCAGTAAAGTTGTCTCCTTGGATACCATTCAAGTGACTTCCACCATTGTTCAAGTGAAATAACCGGGAACACAAGCTTCGGGGTTAGTGTTCCAGATAAACATTTGTCAAGTGAATTTGGCGTGGAAAAATCTCTTTTCAGGGCAGAAGCTTTGAGGTTTGCCCCTAACCACCTTGCAGCAGGGGAGGGGAAGGGGGCAGAGGAGGGAGCCTGCCAGGGCAGTGCTCCCCAGCCCAGCACCACTGGGACCTGCCGCAGCGGCAGGGGAAGAAGCTTCAAGCCACCGCAGGTAGCTTCGGTGAGCTGTGGGTTGGCTATTTGAGGATGTTACTCATACATTTCTTTTATTGCCAAGGTGGATCTGTGAGGCTATTAAAGTGAAGTGGCCAGCATCTCTGTTCTCAGGTACAAGCCATGAGAAAGCCCTTTCACTGAAGAAAGGGTTTAATGGTTTTTGGTTTGATTCATTCTTCATACTCTTCCTGTACCTTGCAGTTCTGTTTCTTGGAGAACTCTGCTCCCACTGCTACAGACCTGCAAAATGCTCCAGGTCTCTACCCTACCTCATGCAACAATTTCTTTCACTCTAAAGGTTTTCAGCACCTCACTGTAGCTCATCTGTGTCGCTTGCTGCATTTGTGTTTGTGTTGTCTTCTATTTACTTTATGGAAACAGACCTGAAATCAATTAAGGAGCTTCGGTTTAGCTTCTAGCTCCCATGTGTTGTCTGCTAATAGATGGTATAGATAGGGTGATGTGTACACAGAAAAGGAGGCTGTTGTAACCTTGCCATTCATATTATCCTCCTCACCCACCACTGTGTGCCGTGTGGTGGGAGCACTGGGGCTGCATTCAGCCTGCTGCAGTTATTGCTGAGGGCACAACTGAATTAACAGTTTGAGATTCCTCAGTCAATTGAACATTCATTTTAAAAATGTAATAACTTATACTTCGTGGAGAAACAGTCAAATTTGTTTTTTTTTTCCTCTTTGTTTTAAATCACTGAAAATTTCATGACTGGTCCTACATTCTCCATTCCATATTTTCTGCTATCTTAATTTGTGTGTTGGACTGGTTTGTTTTGGTTTGTTTTAGAAGGCAAAGACTCTTTCTCTAGATTATGGGTCTCTGAGTTGAAATATTCAATTATCTGAGGGCACCGGTATTAATGATTTGCACACAGTGACACACAGACCTCCATTTTCCTATCAGAATGTCCTCATTTTCACTTTGTAATATCACAGTTAGAGGTCAGCAACTATTTAAGTTTCAGAACTCTAAGCTAGAAAAGAAAGCTAGCAGGAAACTTTCAAACACTTCCCTCATCTAACAACCTCTCAGTAATTTTTCTCCTGTTGGGACAATATTCCAAACTTTAAAAGCCCATTTAAATTTTTTCCAAAGGTTGAATAATATTCCAAAGGCTGAATGTCAGCCCTGCTCATGTGTTGGGATTTTTTCCTAATTATAGGATTTAAATAGGTCAAAAAATGGTGAAAAAGAAATAAAATATCAATATTCTCCCATTATGCAAGTGAAGTCTGTGTCCAAATTCTAGCCAAAGCAAGAGTTAGGTATTTGTGCTTATAAATAAGGAGAGAATTAAGTATGTATTTCCAACTTAAGTTATATATAATGCCTATACCTTATCAAGACTTAATGACAGCAATCCTAGATTTTAGCCCTCTCTTCTGTCAGATAAATGAGAGCCCCTATCTTGGCTTAGATAGCAGAGATAGGATGTGCATGGATACATTTTCCCTCAGGGTTGAACTAGCTGCTTACACCCCTGGAAGCTGTGCAGTCCCCCGTTCAGAGCTGCTGCCGCTCACTACAGGGGCAGTGATTTGCACAGAGTGGTGTAAGGGAAGGGTACAGCCCTCGCCAGACCCTGTGCAACATCTGCTTGTATGTTGAGTCTGTAAAAGGCTGCAGCAGAAAAGAATAAAGCAACCTGTTCTTCATGTTGACTGAGGCTAGCAGAGGACGCAAAGAGCATAAATTTGAGGAATATGTAAATTAGATGGTAGGAAAAAATTCTCATGGTTTGGGTGAGTAAGCATTGGCACGGATTGCCTAAGCTTTGCTCTTAAAACCTGCAACAGAGGAGATTTCACAACCTCTCAGCAAACTTTTGCCAAAAATGACTCACTGCAGAGTAATGTGTTGACTGATACCTTAAGATCCCTCACCACTCTGGATTTTAATAGTCTGTGTATGCACAGTCCATTGATTTGCTGGTTTGTTCAATCATTTGACATCTTCGCCTCAGTAATTACATCAAAAGTCCTATATCAGCTGCTGGTACGGTTGCATTACATAGTGCTTTGATGCATTTTTACTAATTGGCTGCTTCTGTATTATTATTTAGTGCGCATTAACTTTTAGCCTGACTCATAGAGAACGCTTCAAGTACAAGTGCCAAACAATAATTAATGCTGTTAAAATTATGCTGCAGCAAAAAGTAGAAACCGAGAGCAATGAGTGAAACATTTCCTGCTTTTTTTCCCACAGAAGACTCCATCCTGAAAGATTTTATGGTATCAACTGCTCACATAACAATGAGGGCTTGTGGCCACTCTGTTAGATCAATGCATTTCCACCAAGTATTCACTTTTTGCTGGAAAATCCCAGTAAATCAAGACTTCAGAGTTACCAGAGTTATTACCAACAGCCATGAAGTGCTTTCCCCAGACCAGCAGTCTGGCAGGGCCACCAACCTCTTGCAGCCTTTCTGTTCCTTTTCTTGCTGCAGACCTGGTAGTGCAGAATTGATATGGGGTTACAGGCAGTGACCACTGAGGGCAGCTCTTGACTTAAGGGGACAGCTTGTTAACTGGAGAAGTCACACTGATATCAAAAGTCATATTTATTTTGTCGCTGGAAAAGATGAGAACAGCTGTCTAGCTGATACTGTGAAGTGTGTCAGGAAAGCTGCTGGGGCATAGTTTTAAGAAACTCAGTCCCACTTTCCCACTACCTCTAAATTAATAAAGACCCCAAGATGTCCCTATTGCTCATTTTGCAGCTACCAGAAGAGTTTGTCGCAAATACATTTTTCAGTCTCAGTCCCAGGTCTGTCTGATGGATAGGGAAACATAAATTGGGAAATAAATATTTATGATGTATAGTTGCTTGGATTCTTTTATTTATAGATTGTTCACTGCAGATGCCTATCACTATAGTCAAACTAAAACTGAGCTAGGTTTCAGAATTCATGATTCATTTGCTATGGAAGGTTTAAATCATCAGTCCACTAAATGGAATGGTTCTGAACTAAATCGTGAAGTCTTTATAAATATCAGTCTTGCAAAGAAAATAAATTTATGTTATGCAGTTTTTGCATTTACCAAAAAGGCTATCTTGAGCACAGGGGACTTACCATCCCTTGAATACCAACAGCAAAGCTTAGAGTAGCTGCCACTAGAAGAGTAGCTACTGGACTAGACATATTTCTAAGATGAATGTGGGGTTCAGCAGCAATCCCCACTTAGCTGTATACCAAAGGGTTTCCGACAGTCCCTAGTGCTTTGCAAAATGCAGTCTCTGTCACAGATACAGTTAAATTGTTGTGCTAGGCAAGGGGACTTGACAGTTGATTAAAAACATCCTCTGCCTGACACTTCACTTTTTGGAAACCCCAGGTGTATATTTTTCATACAATTTAACTTTGAAGAGAAATATTCATATCTGTCCATCAGAACCTAACCCTTATAGTCTTTAGCTCTGCAACTCTCCTCTTCATAGGCAATGATTGCAGGTAAAATACCTTCAGGTAAAAAGATGGCTCTGTGTACCTGTAACAAAGCATTTCAGCCTTTCCCCCACGGTCAAAAGGCCGATACTTTGGATCTACTGACATGAACCAGTTTAAACGGACAAGAAAGAAATGTGGTGATTTAAGTAAATTATAAACAACATAAGAAAATGGTTTAAAATAGTTTAGATGCCAACCAAGCTTTCTTGCTTTTAATGTACAGCATTGGGAAAGCAAAACTTCTTTGTGAGGCTCAAGCATCCATTATCGGCTTTTACACACTAGGCTAGATCACTCCTGAATCTCCCCTCAATATTTCTTTCTAGTATTTGGGTTTCAAGTGGTCTTAGTCAGCAATTAGCCCTCCGCTGTTTTTATTACTGCTTGCACACAGGAAAGATGATCTTGCCCCAGAAAGCCCACAGCTTAGGCATGTGACAAATAACCTGATGTAAGAAGCCACTTTTGAGCCTCTGGAGGGAAACAAATTGGACAAAAGAATAGAGGATAATAGACAATAATAAAAATGGCACTCCTTGTAGCTACTGTACCATGATGGCATTTCTTCCACAGAAAGACCTGCCTGCTTTGGCCTATATGGCTTTTGGGAATAAGTGTCCTTCCTGCATTTTCAGGAGTAATAAAATCTTATCACCATTTTCCCTTAGCTGAAATTGGTGCCTCTTGCTCTTAGTTGCCATTCACTCTTGCTCTTTTTTGCTCCTTTTCCTTAATTGTTCAGGTTACTCCCCTTTTACCACTTACCATTTTATTTTCTTTTTTTTCAGTTCTGAAGAGGCTCTTTTACCTTTCAAGACTGGGATTAGGCTTCAAGATCAGATTGATCTCAATAATTGATTTTATGAAGACCAGATCCTCTGTTGTTCTCTTGCCACATCTCCAAATGACCCTTTGCTTACAGGTAGGAGCTTTCATTTACAGGTAGCAGAGTAGAATAGTTTTCAATCAAGAATATAATTTGCTCTAAATATGGATCTTTACTAAGCAAGATAGAGCTTCCCTATTTGTATAATGCATATTTGATGAATAGTTGGATGAGTTGTGCTTCTTTGCATTGAACTGAGATAGGAGCTCTTGCATTTCAGCCAGGCACATTGCTTGGGGCAGAATAATGGTTTGATCAGTACAGTGTCTTTCATAGACAGTAGTGGTATGTTGCCAGTTTGCTTTTTGTGTTTTTTATCTCGTGTCACTGCTATAGGAAAGCAGAAAAGTTATCAGTCAGGCCTGAGGAGAAAAAAATAACCCTTTCTGATCAACTCTCAAGTTTTTGGTACTTGCATTTCACCTTTGAGAGTATGACCATGGTCAGATTGAAAATGTCAGAAGTGGCAACAATATTTGCTACAAAGATCATTTTAACAGAGGGTTAAAAAGCAGGACTTTTTTGACTTATTATTTCTTTATCAGTATTGTTTTGTCTGGTTTAGTGTCAGCTCACTATAAAGAGGAAGAAGTGATTCTTGTCTTTAAGAATTTTTGCAAACTAAAACTTAAAATGGGTGGTTTTGTGAATGGACCCCTGCCTGACCCTCTGTGCCACAGGAAAAGTCCATTCCTGTAGACTCTTTTGGGTTGAAGTGTAGTAAGGGCTGGTTAGAAATAAAACAAGATATCTGATGACACCGCTTACATGCCTTTATGCTGGTTCTTTGGAAAGTAGTCTCACTCCAGTTATTGTACAGGTTTTGGTCCAAGTCAAGATGTTTGGACACATCTCTCATTGTGATAATTCACATGCCATTTCCCTTTTCTTGATTTAATGAAGTTGAAATCACATCATTGTTGTTGAATGTATAGACTTGCTAGGTAGCAAAGCTCTACTGAATTTTTATATGTTTAATTGGTAACTAACACTTACTTATACCAGACTGTAATATCATTTGCTTATCTTGGCTTTTTTGGCTTCAGAAGCAAATAGCACAAAAATAGATTGGCTTGACTCAGGGAAACTGTTTTGGTGCCAGTCTAGATAATAGCTTTGGCTGCTGCTTGTCTACAGATGTTTGTCTAGGTGATAGGTTTTAAGGTCTGTCTTCCTCCTGAGGGCCTCATAGGGACTTTTTTTTGCAGAGAGGCCCAAGTAAGTCAGTAAAGGTTTCACTGTTCTGTCTGCTTTCTTGCCATCCTGCAATTCTGAGCACCATCAGAGGCTGCCAGGTTTACAGGCAACAAGTTTTCCTACTAAGCAGGAGTTAGTATAGCTGGTACCTCCACCTGCCCTGTTCAGTGAAGGAGGACCCACGCTTAGTCCTATATTCCCCATAGTGTGGCGTAGCCACCTCAGCACAGTCATAAGTAACTATGAATCTGGCCTGCTATTTTAAAGGTCACTTTCATCCCTTCTGGATGACAGAGGTCAGTCTGCTCAGCAAATAGCACAGAAAAGCTGCTCTCTGAGTTATGTGCTCTATAAGCAAGTCTCACTAACGTGATGAATCACTGAAGGGGAAGAAGCAAGTCTAAAGTAGGGAAGTTTAACAATCTATCGTATCCTTCCCTTAATTAAAAGTTTGGAGTGAGGCACATAGATGCGACAAAGAGATAATGAACTCCTCTTTAAAGAGGGGGAGGAAAACCAGCTGCGGGTAGTCTTGGCTTTAAACATGACTGGCAGAATACCAGCCTGGAACTCAAACCATCCTTCATGCTTCAGTAGTCCAGGGAGAGCACCTGGTTCCCACTAGGATGTTTACATGGAGGCCTATTTCTATTTTCTTGGAATTACATACAATTTAATTTCAGCCCTTCCCAGATTTATATAAAACATGAATCCAGCTGCAAGTAACAAAAGAGAAAATGGAAAGTCTGTGAAAAAGACTTTATATGTTTATGTAGGAAGGATAGCAAATGTGTGATATGAATAAAGGCGTGATCATAAGAAAGATCTATCTCTTAAGGGGCTAGAGGTTTATAGGACTAAGACCATCATTGAAAGTCAGTCTGTCAGCTGCTGTGCCTATTGTGAAGGACTCAACCTGCCCTGTTCAGTCTGACAGTAATATTTTCATGTTTGCTATTGCTACAGAGAACACGCAGGCAGCCTTTCAGACCTACACTGCCACGGTGACAACTCTTGCAGTGTTCTAAAGATTGAATAAAGAGATGGGTATATATTGATACTCCTCATTTGAGCCTCTTTAAATGCTCATCTCTTCAACTAAGGTTTTGAGGTCTGGTTCCACTCCTCTGCTTACTGTAGATCAGAACTTTCCACCTCACTGAAACTTTGTATGGTGTTCCCTGCTCTCGAGGACAAACTGTGGAGGAATCTGTCATTTTTTAAGTCCCAAGGCAAAAAGGGCCTTTTTCAGCAGAGACAGACTGGGATAAGAGCAGCACCCAGACATTGATGCTGGGTACAGTATAGAGGCTTCCTTCTGCTGAGTACGAATGAACACGCAGATCAGACTGGTTGCACAGGGCTGAGATGAAGCCAGCTCTTACATCGTCCAGCATCAGCCAAAATAAAATATTTCCTTACTTTGGAACGCTTGGAAACAAGAGAGGGAGAAATCATACCGTGTAGAACCAATGTCCTTCAGATCAGTTGCCTCACTTAGTGGCTGGGGCAAAGACACTGCTCCAATACTTCACCCTTTCCTAATGATGCCCCCATGCCCTTCACAAAGACTATGGTCTTTGTGGGTTTCCTGTATTACTCACACTAACAATAACTCTGTCTGTTGTGTTTTAAAAGGGAATTGGATCCCTTGAGAAACTTCAAACACCACACACACACAAAAAAAAAAAGCCAACCCTAAATCATTGTACAATAAAACATTTGCTGTACAAGCAAAAGGATATCAAATACAAGAAATTGTGGGAAAACAGGTTTCAATAACAAGGCACAGCAATTGTGTTCCTGGTACCACCACCAATTGTAGCTTTTCTGTGGGGACACACTTCCCTTTACAATGGTTGATGCTTGCCTGAAATTTCAGATCTGCAAAACCCTAGCTCACAACCTTTTTTTGACTCTACTTTTCTCTCACTTTGATACTTGAGAAAGACCTTTTTATTTCTCTTTTGCATCTGACAAGAAAAACTTGTTATATAGAAATGCAGATTACAACGGTGGCAGACCTGCACCACATCAAACACTCTGGGAGAACCCTTCAGATTTTTGTTCCAAGGGTTTGGAAAAAAATGTATATTAACTGAAAGTTTTTGTGGGATGTTTTGTCCTGAAATGTTTTTGCCTGCGAACAAATATGAAAACAAAGCCTAGTAAGTTTGTGGGTTTTACTGGAAAGAGAGTATTTCAGTAGAAAACATGAAATTGAATACTATTTTTTCCATTTTGATCCATTTGATTCCACAGAACTAAAAAATTGTAACTGCCAGTACCTGTGTTGAAATGTGATACAAGAAATAATGTAAAAATTAAGTACAGAAGCGAATGTTGGTCTCTGGTATTTTATACTTAAGAATCTTATTGCCTTGGAAGGTAATATATATTATGGCATCCTGATGAAACATTGCTGTCTTATAAAGAAAACCGCAGTGCTAAATTTTCCAAACTACCATAAACGTAATTACCTCCTGCTGAGAATCTAAGTGCTTATTCATAGCATCATTACTTCTAGTAATTAAGTCTGTAATTTCCTTCACAATATGATTCGTTCCTTCCTAAATTATAAAAGTCAGGCCAAAAAGTTATATTTGATTGGTCAGCAGACAGAAATTTCATTACATTTGCTCCACGCCAGAAGGTACATTAAATCTTCACCATTTAAAGTGCATCAAAGAAAATACTGAATCCTGCCTGAGCTGGTAGGGAGTGGTGAGGTAGGAGGGCAATCCAGTCAAGGGAGAGGGAGGTGGGATGTGTCCGTCCATCCATCCATCTGAGCAGATTTTAATAGCGTGCATGAAACCCACTGGCCAGTTAGGACAGCAGGCACAGAAGTGTGTCTATGCTTTCTTCTGCAGCAGCCAAGTTTCTGACTCTGCAGAAGGCCTGTGAATGTTTGTGGTTATTCTCACTGAATATGGGGAGCAGAACTTTGCTCCCTGAAAATTCTTCCAGCTGAGCTTGCTTTCTCTTCTCAATGCAAGGGATCTTACTCACCTACAGAAACTTTAAGTCAACATAACATTTTTCCTTTTGTTGACTCTTTTCTGCCTGTAATATGAAGCAGAGAAGAGTCATAAGATGGTAGATAACACATTTTAACGGTAGGGAAATTTAAGTTAGATTGATCTTTGATTTTAATAGCAGAAGCTGACTTAATGCTGTGCAACGGTTGCTGGGGCATACACCAAAGACATCCCCATGTTATTATGCATATTGAATATTAATATGGTATTTTCTTTTTTTTATTCAACTCAATTTGCTTTCAGTTTTTCTCTTCCTTTAGAAGATTTTTTTTTTTCCTAATTTTGTCAGGAAAGAAAAATCTTATGTGTTGCTAAGTAACTGTAGCAGTATTGCTGCAGATGTGCAATAGGCATATCTGATTACTATGGTGGTCTTTATTTTTTAAGTAAAAAATTATCTTTAAGTAAAATAAACATGACACTGAAAGCTACAATGGCCTGATAAAAGATGGCTTTTATTATCCCAAATGTTTGCGGCCATGTATACGTTATATCAGCTGATATAGAAAGTTTCGTGGAGAAGCAGATTGTTCTCGAATGGGTTGTTTTAGTAGCATCAACCACCATAGGACCATCTCTCCTCAGAGATTTATGCACACATCAGATATGACATACAGGCACTCTTGTCACACCTGGCTGCAGCTGAGGTGGGAAAGACTTTCTTCAGAGGGTACTCATATTAAAACAGAGTAGGCCAGAAGTGGCAAGATGATGAACTCTGATTTTTATCAGTTTCTGTAAACATTTCTAGATGAGTCTTATCACTGGCCAAGTTCTGATATTTTCTGCCCATGGAGGCTGGCAAGTTCCCCTTTGCTTTTGTCAGTACAGTACTCCAGAGCTTTAGCCAAAGTTTTAAGGGAAGGTAATGCAGGTGGCAAAATGAAATCTCTTTGCTTATTTGCACAGCTCCTTGCAGGTAGTGTGTGTGTTATTTGAGTGTCACAGTTGTCCGTTCTGAATTAATTTCCCTGAGCACTGCAGACCCCCTTGGGCTCATGGAAGTCAGGAAACCCCAGACCAAGCAAGATCTTGCCCATTTGATGGCAGCCCTTGGCAGATGGGGTGGCATGCAGTTGTCCACTGACTGGTCCATGCGAGGGCTGACAGCTGTCTCTGTTATCAGTTGCTCCGCTGTGTGAGAGAACTGTGCTGTTGAGTGTGAAATATGAGAGTTAAAACCTATCAGTCATTAATTTGGGAGGAAAATAGACGAATGCATATGTGACAGCAAATGATTGCTCTACTGATAGATTTCATTTTAGCATTTACTAATTTGGGTGTGTTTGACTTTGTACCCGCAGCAGGATTTAAATGTAGATTTTTAGCAGTAATTATATATAGACAGGCTCTCTTCTTAGTGTGGGAGGAACAGAAGGGTTATAATTGTTGACATTATTCAAAACTAATACATGGCATTTTAAAGATGTGGATATTGTGTTAATATTTAATTTATTGTAGCTAGGTTAGGAAGGTTCCATTTATGTTGCTTTTTGTATTCAGTTTAATCAAATGTGTCCATTAAGTGTAGGATGTGGCATTTGAATTCTTTTAGGATATCCTTGCAGGAGATTGATTTTTGCCTGTGTTTGCAGAGAGTGAAGGAGTTTGCCCATGTAATCTCCAAAAAGGTCAAATCTTGACTTAATAAATGTATGATTCAGGAACATAAAGCTCATTCTTTAGGACATCACATTAATATTTATTGGGGTCTGGATACTACAAAGACCTGCTAATTAGCTACAGAGTCTTTTGTGTATTGGTTAAACTGGCTTAAATCCAGTTTTGCTCAAGAGGGATTAAAATTGCTCCCATTATGATAAATCTGCTAAGCAGGGGACTCATATTCCCATTAATTCCTATGGCTCAGATTAGTGTGTAGGTACATCTTTCTGCCACGACTAATAGCTAGTGGTAGTCGACATTTTTAATGTGTTCAGCGAAAAATATTTCTAAGGAAATTCATCCCCTATTGCTGAGAGTAGAGTAGGAAGGAGGCAGCAGCCAGAGAGGCCAGCAGGAGCTATGCAACTGCATCTGAAAGAGAAACTGGCTCTCCCACCCCACGCAGCACTCACCCTGTGCAGGAAGGGAGCAAAGACCAGAAACCTGGGCTAGGAAATGGTCCCAGATAGAGAGCTAACACTCAGTCCAAATTTTCAAAGTACAGGAAAAATGAAGATGGCTACTGTATTGAGACAAGAACAGAAAAGCAACTCTGAAAGTGTTGCAGAGAGAAGCTACTGTCCAAGTAAAGGGTTATATGCAGAGTTATAGGTGCAGTGCTGCCCAGGTGAAGGAGGATATGTCTATATATAGTGCAAGACAATACAGTAGAAATATCACCAGGCTGAACTGAGCCTGTAAATCCACAAGACTCAGTCTGGATCTGGTCCAGAATAAGTGCGGCTATTGGCATAGTGCTTGCCCTAATCAAATATACCCTGCTTCTGGAGTCCGTTCAGTTGTTTCTCAAATAGCTTTGATTACAGAGTTAGTGGGTTGGGAAAGATAAGATTAGACAAAGAACCTAGTAATCTCAATGTTTTTGTAAAGTGGGAAAAAGAATGTATGCAGTGTAACAGCTGAAAAAAGATTTGGTGCCCTGGCAGAAAATTCCTAGAATGAGTGGGCTTAAGAAACACTTGCAACTAAAAACTCACACCTTATGTTGAGGGAAGAAGCCACAGAGTCAAAATTGGATTGCAAAAATAACGGTGGAAAGGGCCTAAAAAAGGCATCATTTGGTGCAGAAGGACACTTAGCAGAACCACCTTTCCCCTTCCTCCTCCCCCTGCCCCCAAAGAAATATGGAGACTACTGTTCACAGGCATGCCACTAAAATGTGTAAAGCGGTGTAAGGATGAGATTATGTTTTTTCAGACCCAGCTGATCCTGCTTCTTGATGTTGTAGGTGGCGATATGGGATGAAGGTGGGGTGGATGATGAGGAGGCAGCCTCAAGTCTCGTGCGGACACTGAAGTGAAGGAAGGAAAGTAAGCACATGTGTATGTTTGAGGAAATTGAAGAGAATGCACACAAATGTAGCTGTAGCAGACCAGCTTATATCTTGGAGGCACTTTCTGGACTAGTCAGCAAGAGATAAGTATTGATGGAACTTGCCTGACCTTGAATCAACAGAAACTTCTTTGTTTTCATAGAGCACATAGCATCTGATAACAGAGTGATTCAGCTGAAGAACTTTGCACCTCTACACAGTATCATCAACATTGTGGTAAGTCTGGAGGGGAAAATGAGATTTTGAAAAAAAATTGGATGCAGCTGTGGGATTCTTAACTCCTGTAATTGTTTTGTTTGTTTTTCCTTCTGACAGGTATTATTCTAAAATAGAAAAATATTATTTCATAAAACCTCATTTAAGCCCCATGCCCCGAATCTTCAGGACTCTCATCTCTCAGTGAAAGGGAGAATAATGGGCAGAGAGCTAACCCATCTGCATAAACTATTTACCCGGAACTCCTGATGGGGTAAAACCACAAAGAATAACGTGCTCTCTGCTCTTAGTTATTGGCACACAGTGAAAAGTCAGCCATCAGAAAGGTTCATTTGCATCAATTTTCAACTCAGCACTTCCCCACTGATGCTTCTGAGCCACCATAACAGGAAGCAAATTAAAAACTGGTATAGATAGTGAAGCTGAACTTAATGTAGAGTGCAGTTTGGAGTCATTCTCCAGAAGGACTCTCCAAACGAAGGTTCTTCCAGAAGCTGAAGAGAATGACAGCAAATTTGGATTAGCTCCACTAGGGCCTCCTTTTTCCCAGAGCTAAACAGAGCTGAAATGGCCACCATTAGCTGAACTGAAGGGCAGGGTTGGGCAGTGTCCCAAGGGACTAAAGCCTCTCCGCAAGCCCTTTTGGACAGTACTACACGATGAAAACCAGACACCAGCCACAGAAGTAGTGGCTAACAGCATACATGCCTGCTGCATGCTCTTTCCATTAAGTGAAGAACCAAAATAATGAACTACTTCTAAAACTAGCTTAAGGGAATATATTGTGTATCATCATAAACACGTTGCTGGGAGCAGTGTTCAGGCTGAAGCTGTGTTTCTCTAATAATGATAATCTCGTTCTTCCCACCTCCAATAATCTAGTGCTTGGAAGTGGGGAACAATTTTTAAAGGTTCTCAGGGGATATATTTAGTGGTTACAGAAATTCTAGCTGAGGGACTGAACTAAAGGTATATGCTAAGAACCCAGAAATACGTTGAACTGGTCTTTTTCTGATTGTTCCAATGAGCTAAGAGAGAGCTTATATGATTTGAGCTTTTATTTCTTGCTAACACATGTTCACACACACAATAGCATTCTATTGAATTGTATCCAGAAAATTAATTATTCTTCAGAAGGATTTTGGCTTCCTCTAAGGACAGTTTCTACTTCTTTGCATTAGAGCAATTTTTTTGTCTTTGTTTAACAAATAGGTGCAATGGGGAAATACTTGCCTGGGAAATTCCTGGAGGGAATAAGATGCACAAAGATCTTGATGCTGCAGCCCAAGATAAATGGATCATTGTAATACTCTTAGCAAATGAAAATGCAAATCACAGAAAAGTAGAGGAGGAAAAAATATATTCCCTGGCCTGAACATTCAGAGAAAGGGAGTGGGACTGGGAAGCGTCTGACAAGCACATTGTTTGCAGTCTCCTGCTAATTGAGTGTTATCTGAATTGCTTGAGGCTGTCATTCCATGACCAAATGTGTTTGTAGAAATGCCAGTAGCTTCAGAGAGTTGATGCACTTACCAGAAAAAAATTGTGAGCACTGTAGGGAGACTACTAGCAAATGGTAACTGATAGAAGAGATGTCCAGGAGGACTCTTGTGCTTATCAAGAGTCATTCTTAAAATCTAATCTGTGTGGTGTTAATTTATCAGTTGCAGATAAAGAATCTAACTGGAGTTTTCTTTGTTTGTCCACATGAGTTCAACTTCCCAGTGTGCTTGACCTTCTCTACCATGTAACAGTGAACTACCACCTGTAGTAACAGTACCACCTTTGTGAAGAAGAGATGTGGAAACAATAAAGAAATAAATTTGAGAAAAGATGTAAAAAGAAGAGGAATAGGAGAAAAGGAAAGAAGGATTGTGCAACAGAGGAAAAGTCTGGGTCATAGAGGGACAAATATAATTATGCAGAGGACAAATAGAGAACAGTATAAGGAAAGAGGGTAAAATAAGAGAAAAACATGAAAATGAGAGAATAAAAACAAATCATCAACAAACTAGAATTATGGAATGAATTATTAAAGCCATACCTAGCACTGTGCTCAGTGAATGTTTCATACTTGTCTTAGGCTTTCTAATGAAACTACGTTATCATAAACAATGAAGCTTTGATGTGCCATTGATGCAGAGCAATGTGGATCTTTGTAACATGAGGCTGTTTGCAACCAAATTGAAAAATGTTCTGCCTTCAAGCAGGTGTGTTGCCATGTTGTGATCCCCAAATGCAGCTTGAGGGTGCAAAGCTACCTTGTAGATGACCCCAAAAGCATTTCTCTCTCTCTCTCCTCCTCCTGTCTTCGGGTGCTACTAAATCACAGATTTGTGACAAAGGCATGAGTCTGAAGGACTCTTACAAAATAACTACATGTCTGTAAATCATACTTTTATTTAGCACATACAGTTTAACAAGTTTTCTGGCACGTATGATTTTACTCTTTGTAGGTTGTAGGACACTTATGTATATTTTTAACTCTTTTAATTACATTGAAATATATGTTCATGTTTATTTTCAACTAGAGATCATTTCATTTCCACAGTTTCTCCTTTTGGGAAAAACAGAATTTTATGGAGATGGAGCAATACAAGTGACTGCATCCAACAAATTCTCTTTCAAATTTCTATTGTGTGGATACTGAGTAGGTGCTTTGAAAAACAAAACTCCAATTATTCCAAATTCTCCGAAGTCAGATTTTCATTGAGGCATCCTGCTGCTAGCAGTGCCACTTGCCAGCTGTCAGACCTTGTGATATATTGTATAGCTTGTGATGCTTTTGCCATGGGTTATTGATTGGGCACTGCGGTCAGCACAGCATTGGTGATTCTGGTCCTGCCTTCAGGACAGCCGTCTGCAGACACGTGCCTGCTCCAGCCATACCAGTGCAACTCTGTTTTCAAAAGCATTAATCATTGCAGGAGAGCAAGGAGGATAATTGAAGTCCTGTGGGTATTTGTAATAGCTCAGCCCCACTCTATACTGTGAAGACTGCCAAGCTTTATGTGTTATGAGAAAAGTAGAAAACGTTGTTTGAATAGAGTGTGTGGGGAGAAATAGATTAAAAGCTACTCTCAGTGGATTGCACCTTTTTCAAAGTGCTGACTAGCAGTTTGTGTTTAGACAGTAATTTGGGGCTGAGAGGATACTTTCAGATCTGCTCTTACCTAGCCAATAAGAGGATGAGGGTGTGGGGAAGAGGACTTTGTTGCTAACTGCCCTCATGGCTCTCCTGCTTTCCAGCAGTGCTAATCTGGGAGGCTTGGGGACCTTCAGGGACACATAGATACCAACTTTAAGATAACAGAGATCCAAAAAAGGAGTGACTTGACTCAACAGGGTTATTTTTCCCCAAATCATGGCTTATTCATTTCTATGCTCTTATAAATGAAGTTCATTTTAGGTTCATTATCTCACCCTTGAAGACTGCCAGCAGGTGCTGTTGGTGTGGAGTCATTTGGAAGATGACTTCTACCACAGATTTACACAGCTAAATTCAATAATGTAAAATCCCCAGCAGAAACTGCTATGTAGAGCTATATGTGCTTTAGATTATCCCAGAGAACAGTGCTACTTACAAGCTACTATGGATGTATAATGTCTTCCAGATAACGGGAAATTGCTCCCATTCTGGAGATGTTATCTCAAAAAAACCAAGCAAACCATACCATGAAAAATAAAAATAAATAAAAAACCCCCCACAAGTGGGAACGGTTTCTAAAATTAAAATGGGTGGCAGTTTTTTGAGTGTCAGTAAGAACGAGGGAAAGAGTTGCATATGTCTTCACAGTTGCTGAACACTGTGAGAAGAAGCAGGCAAGATCTTAAAGAAAAAAATCTATCAGAACTTTGAGGAACTTTGTGATTTCTAACATACCTCTCCTCTTGAAATGAGAAGACATGGTATAATCACCTTGGAACCAGTGACAGATCACAGTTTGGTCACTGCAGCAATAAAAAACATAAAACAGAAAAGGAAGAGTATGGTGCAGTTCAGATATATATGCCCTGAAGCTCTGGCTGTTTTAAATCACAGAGGAATACACATGCACAATTCAGCTTAAAAGGAATGGCCCTGTTTGTATAAATGCAGCAGAAAGTGCCCATTAAAAGAAATGAAATGTAATGATAAGCTCTGCCTAGTATTATGACCAAACTGAGTTCTTAATCTACATCACGATTTATGTTCACATAAGGTTTCAGTCAAGCCATTTATTTTATCTCCTCTTCTGCTGTTTCAAGAAAGAACCAGGAAGATCAGCTACAATTTTCTCTCGTTTTAGATAAATGCAACCCTGATGTCTGTGGCCTGAAGGGAAGAGCTGCCCTCCCGCCAGAAGAGGAGGAGGACTCTTGACGTCTGAAGGAGCAAAGGGTCAGCTCTAAGATGCATGGTTTGCTGCTGGTGTTACAGGTGAAGTATTTCTCTTTGTAATAAACAGAACTATTCTAATATTAATGAAATTGTGTAGTTGCAATACTGACCATAAGTCTGGGCAAATCAGCTCATGTAAATGCAATTTAGGGTGCGAAAGCTATAGACTGACAAGGTGTTTACTAGAATCTCCTGAAGTTTGAATCTCATCCTTTTTGCTGTCATAAAAGCCTGACAGAAGGGTTGTATTCCCCTTTCTTCATAATTACGGTATTTTCTGAAGTATTTTGCAGTTAATGTTTAGCTGTTAAGTCCTAATAAATACTCAGAAAAGTGTGGGAAGTTCTGTATGCTCCATGTACTTCCACATACTGCAGGGCATCACTGAATCTTCAAATTTGTCCTTATTTAAATTTAATGTGCCGATAGCTCTCTTCGTATTACTGCTCGAATAAGCGCTCTAGCTATTTCTAACAAATATTAGGTCATCAATTGCCTTGAAGTTGTTTATAGCACCCAGCATTATGTTAAATGCCCCCGACATACTCAAAAGAGTGGCTCATCTTTCAGTGATGACTTTACAATGCCTAGAATGAGGCACCAGAAAGACACCAAGTGATTGGCAACCTGAGATGAATCTGCATGAGCAGGCTGCATTCCTCCCACCTCCCTCCAGGTGGGGTCAGGGATGCCATTGGTAGAGGTGCTTGTAATACATCTTCCTTAACCTAAGTGTGAGTGCCTGGCAGGATATTCTTCACAGGGACCCCTGATGGCTTTGAGACGCTTTCTTGCTCTTGTGCTGAAATGCTTTGGCGTTACTCATTTTGAGGAGGAAGGCTCAGCTCATTTGTTACAACTTTCCTTTAAAGAGGAGAAGAAAGCATGAAATACAGGTTCCTATGTCTACCCTGGATACCAGCTATTGCTTGTGGGAGAAATTAAACAGATTGCATTTTCATTTTTGCAGGCTGAAATGGCTGATGGGACATTCAGATGTGGTAGTATTTAAACTATGCTAAATTTCAAAAAATAGTAGAAGAAATTTGCAACTTACTAGAAGTTCCTGGTAATTCAGGTATGGTTTAAAAAGATACTGCACATGCTATTGGTTTAACTTACTTTTATTTTTTATTTAAATATGCATGATTAACTGTATTAGTAATATGTGAAAATACACCTTGTTCTTTCTTAGAAAGGCAAAGTTTCTCTTAACACTCCTATCTGTAGTCTCTGCCTACCTTACATTTGGACCCCGACATATAAACCTCAAGTTTTGGTTTTCAGTGTTCATCAAGATACCCCTTTGTAAAGCTGTATTTCTGTAAAGGCCTCTACCATGTACTAAGTTCGCAGAAGAGAATGCTTGTCTGTTATTTGGATCACCATACTTTTCTAGCCCATTTTCCAATGCTGAAGTTTCTAAGTAATCATCTGTTACTTCAAATAATATAAAAATAGCAAGTCATTACCATTAAGCATCAACTGCAAGGATTTAATTTTAAACCGTTTCTCCTTCCTCTGACTGAAGAAATGCCTCTGTGATAATTTTTAACCTTTCATCAGCATAATTGCTAAATAATTAACAATGGTTAAATGATGAGAACCTGAGAGATTTGAAAATTATCACTGAAAGATGTATTTCACTGGAGCAATGACCTATATGAATCTGTTTCAAATTAAAAGAGATGTATATTCACCAGCAGTAGCACCACAAATTCTTTATATGTGCTAGATCTTCTGATATATGTGCTTATGCCTTAGTCACAGCTGCCCCAGGTCTCCTATAGCAAGGTATAAAGACCCATCTCACTGCAAAGAACTACTTGTGTGCTGCAGCTGAGCTCTGCTTCTCCAAGGTTACTTCATAATGCTTTGCATGTCTTCATTTCCACTAATACAAATTACTTATTCCACAGAATAAGCCATGGAAAACAATGTAAAGGCTCTATAATCCCCTTCTATTTTTGTAGCAGATACTGAGTACTTCCTTGCTTCTGTTAGCTGAACTGATTAGCATGCTCAGTTTTTCTGCAGTTTCGCCACTCTTCTCAATGAGCTCCATGTGCTGATTCTGGATATGTCTTTTATACACCCTTTAGGAGCTGTCAGTCACTAGCCTCTCCATCCTGTCCCATCCCTGTGAGTCATGGGGATTTACTCACTCTTTTTTGTCTCTTAACTTGAGGATTCTTAGGGGCTGCTCACAGATCTGCTGGGATCCTGATGACCTGCTAATCTAGGTGCCACCAACACGTGGCCCCTTATATCCTCTCCTGCCCTTTGTTCCAGGCACTCCCATTCATTCTCCACTCACCCTAGTCTTAACATTCCTGATACAACTCTCTACATAACAAGAGTAGGCACACGGAAGGAACTACAGGTATTTATTGGTGGGGGGAGAAGAACAAGGGCAGGAGAAACCATGGAAGCATGACATGTACACCATAAATCTGCCAGCAGCCTGGCTGCTCCCAAAATGAATTATTCTCCCCCTGCCCACCCCTCTTTTTTTTTCATTTTTTTAAAAGGTTCTAGTGGTTAATTAGTGTACATATTGCTATGGTGACACTATTAGGACTCCCAGATCACTTCTATGTCTATGGATCTTCTTCAGGTCCCTCCAACAGTTTTTTGGTAAAATCATGGAAAGTTCTCTGTGGCTTTCACTCCCCATTTTGTGGGTGTGGATATATCTTATATCTAATCACATACCTGCATCTCCCCTTTCTGCAATATTCTTCTTTTTGGTTGCAACATGTACCTTTAGTGGTGGATGTGATTTTGCAGCCAGTGGCTGATGCAACTACCCTTTGAATTGCAATTCCCTCCGGTTTCACTCAAACCCCCCCATAGCCACTTCTTTCTCTCTGCATGCTTTCATCTGTTGCTGTACCAGTCATATCCAGTCAAAGTTTATGTAATTTTTTTTGGCTGAGGTTTTGGGAGAAGTAGTGGCAGAGAGCTTGTTTTGTTTGGTTTTTCTGTTAGAGATTCCAAGGTAGGCAGTTTGCTGAATTACCAGTAGTGTCTATACAATCCTAATGACCCTTTACTCCTGTCACTTTATTTATGCCTTTGAGCTGTTTAAATCAGGGGCACCTGCCCGGAGACAAAGGGAAGTGGCTGGCTGAGGGTTTTCACAAATGAAAGTACTGTGTCTATTGCTTCAGCTATATCCCCACCACTTCCTCGTGGAGTATTTAGCACAAGGGCGTTCAGCAGGCCCTGGCTTTGTTAAACACCTGCTCAGAAAATCCGCTGAGTACCGGAGGCCATGGGAGTACAGCAGCCCATTAACACTTGCTTTTGCAAATGCTGGTCTAACACTAATACCGCAGTTGCGATCCTCTGTGAGAAAGTGCTCTAAATGCAAATTTTAATCAATGCCATTTCCTCATAAATCAGTCCCTCTAGCTTCCTAATTATCAGCGCCAGGCTCTGAATTGTCATTACACTTCTCATATTGAGGTCCAGATTGAAAGTGATATCTTCCTGTGCTGCACAGGAAAGGATTATTGCTTTGCTGCTCTATCAGGGATGTGAGCGTACAACGTGAAGCTGATTAGCCTGCCTTCCTCTCTCCTGTGCACAGGATTCCACCACTCCAGCTTCCCTACAGTAAAGCTACTTATTTTTTAGTCTTCTTTAAAAAAAAAACCAAAGCCTACATGATGCCTCCGCAGTGCTGTCATTTACAGCTTTTTTAAAGAAATGTCAAAATGAAAGTTGAGCCAACAACAGGCTTATTTTATTATAAAGTTCATAAATGATGTGGCCATAAGTGCTGTTTCCCTTTCCTCCTCTGCTAATGTTTTTGCAGCCTCCTGCTTTTTCTGAACAACTGAAAACCTCTAGATCAATAAAAATTTTCATTGGAATGGCTTACAGATGTCTAAGCTTTCAAAACCACTGTGAAATAATTTCCCTTCTCAGTAAAATAGATGCAAAATTTGTTGGCAAGCAAATGCATGTTCTGCTTTGTTATGTGTAAATAGAATTTTAAAAAGAAGTATGATTCCTGTATTATAATTGTTTGAAAAATAATGGCATGCACCCTATTTCCATTACCAATAAGCAGAGCTTATTTATTGATTTAATACTATAAAAATAATCATAAGCTTCTATTAGGTTGTTTAGTTTCCTTATGATTGGATGTAACCTTGTTATATCTAACTACTATATATATAACATTTATTATTGCTGGTGTTTATGGTTAATAAAATAAATGAAAATGAGAATATGATCATATTAAAAAATTACAATGCTTTTACTGCAACAAACAGTAAGCATTTTGCACATTAGACAATTTATTTTTGATTCCTTGAATGGAGAGTCTTAAAGGGATTTTTGCAAAGCAAAGAGAAAAATCTTTACTTTTGCATTTAAACCTGAAATTAGAAATGTGGATTGTATTTTTAAAAGATTGTGCTGCAACTCAGCACTCGGGATACAGTAGTTTATTAATGACTTTTGAAGGCATGCTCTGCCAGGGAAGCCTAAAAATGTAATTGAAAAAAATGCGTGGCAGCCACTGATAAAAAATAAGGATATTAATGAATATGCTCAAGAAAAGCTTGAAATCTATTCAAGGATGAAAATTTTGAGGCATAATCTAGATTAAACTCAATTACAATGTTTTACTTACCAACTACAACAACAGAAAGACTTTGGGGTTTTGTTCGTTTTCTGTTTTGCTTTCCTGCTGATTAGCTGCTGCAAATATTTTAAAATGCATATCTGTGTCCTGCTCCATGAGAGAAACAATGAAACGGTGCATTTTCAGGTATGATCTGGGAAGTATTCCCTACACTCTGGCTCTGGGAAGTGAACTGCCTTTGTTACGAGCAACTTGGGTCTGGCCTCTCATGTCTGCTTTACAGGACACAGACAACCAAAGGCAGGTTTGCCAGTTTGACTCATATTTCCTGCAGCTAAAGGTGATTGCGCTATTCCAAAAGACTTCTAGTCATTAGAAATCCGATTTCAAATGGTTTATATTGCTCATATACTTACCTGGTTTATAGGTGATCTAAAGCCCAGGTCACAGTCTGCCAGTGGAGCTACAGAACTGTTTGCAATGAATGAGGCTTCTCGTCGGCAGTGGCTGCCTGTACAGACCCCATTAGAAGATTTGCACTTCAGTGCAAAAAAAATAAGTCTAATTCTGCAGATATTTTACTCAAGCAAGCAACTTCATATACATGAGTAGTCACCTTGAATTATAAATACAAGAGAACTAATTATGCTTATGAGGCTTAGCAGGACTGGAACAAGAATTATGAAAAGGCTTTTCCTCCCATTCTATCAAAAATGGTTTAATTTCTTACACTGAGTTGAAAATTAAAAAGAATGAAGTAATATGTAACTGCCTGGGGAATCTCTGCACAGCTTACAAATTGTGATTGATCTCAAAACATTTCTGTATTACTGAATGTCACAGCAAATGTGTAATCTGCTGCGTGCTGCCAGAGGTTGCGACACGTGTTCAAAAATTGGAATATTGGAGGGGCCTTGAAGTTTGCCGGTTCCCCTCAAGTGGAAGCCATTTGAAGAATGGCACAGCAGCTGGTTAGAAAACCCCGGTTACTCAAATTTGTTGGGCAACAGAAAAATGTTTGAAGATGGCACTACTGAAGTCAAGGATGGATACTAGGAAAAGGTGCAGAGGCCTGGCCGAGTACTCAGAGGGAAGGGCATGTGTGATTTAGCAGGAGGGATTTACTTTTTAACTCAAGATAGAGTTTGAAGAATACTTCATTTGGTGAAAGTGCTGACTGAATCAACCTGGGGGGGGAGGGAAAGAAGCTATTTTTTATTTTAGTTTTCTCCAGCCTGGTTCAATGTGTAGCTGCACGAATTAAAATGCACCATGCAAAGGCAGTGGCAAGGGCAGGTGCAAATGATGATAGGGCTTATCAGAGCGGCCTGAGATGACCGGCCACAGAGGAGAGCCTGCCTGTGGGTGGGAGGATGGAGAGACACGTGCCACCTTCCAAGCGACAGAGGGACGGGTAGACAGGCCGCGTGGGTGCAGTGAGAGAATTTTGAGCTAATCCCAAAGCATGTTTAGAGCAGGGAGGAAACCAAAACAGAGAAATGCATAACCAAGTTTCTACTGTTAGCTGAAGGCAAAGCTGAGAAGGCTGTTTACGTCCCTCATGGCAGGACACTGAAGTGATAAACTCTAGACACTAAACAGGCCAGCAAGTTTGGAGTTCAGAAAAAGACTTCACTTCAGCTAGAGAAGATGTTGAGGAAGCTATAGGGGAAGAGCTGGCACTGGCACTAGTGACAACAAACAACAGGACATGTTTCTGTGAAGGGGTAATAGATGGCCTGGGTGGTAGAGAAGCCATTGGAAACAGATGGGGCCTGTTTATCCTAAGGAAGGTTTAAAAGTGTGCTGCTTTTGACTACACATGCTTAGTGTGCTCATGAATTTTAGGCAGGAAGGTTCTTTAGGACAATTTGCTGCAATGTCAAGATATGGAAAACTCAAATGTTTCTTGCCAGCCTTAAGAATTCTAACTTTCTACAGTTGTTGTTTTTTCCCTATTTTATTCCAGGTTCTTATCATACAGGCATTCATAAATCCAGGGCAGCAAATTATAAGCAAAATATTTGCTTTTAGGATAAAAAGGCTAAGTAGTTCCAGTTGCTGATTGTAACTAGAGAACATACATGTTTTACTTATGGTTAAAGTATGACAGATAGCAACAGTCGGTTATGAAAAAGGGTTTAGGAGAAGAATTAATGAAAACCAATGATTTCATAAAATCATTAGCACAGTCCTTCCACAATGCTTAAGCAAAACAATCGCACAGCTCTGCATTTATTGTTTTGTTTCAAATATGTCAACATTCCACATATACTTCTGATTCAGTTAAAACAAATGTTTCAAAAATCCTGAAATACTAACCTGTGTAGAAATAAGCAATAACAGTCAGTAATAGTATCAAACTCTTATCAAGCAATACATTCACTGGAGAAGCACAGAACTTGAAAAGCTCACTTCAGATGGCCATTTCATTAAGTACAAATTCTGCTTCCTCCTCCAGCTCAAAACACAACATTGCAAAACCTGAAAAGGAATAGAACCACCACAGTTTTTCTGAAAGATGCAAGAGTATGATGTGGCAAATAGCTGTTCCTTTTTTGTAGAGTCTGAGAACTAATGCAACAGCCTGAATAGCTCACCGTAAAAGGATCTATAAACCACGCAGATCGACTGGACGGATTTGATGGGTAGGTATAGACAGGCTGTCGTGACAGTTGAGAGTTGGCTGCTGCCTACCATGCACCAAACTGTGGGGGAGTCCACCCAACTCCTGCTTCTCTGAGGCTAAGCCAGTTAAATATTGAGAAATAACTAAGCTTCAGCTCTTAATGCTGAAAAATGAAGTAGATTTAAATACCTTTATTACCATGACAAGAAAGATACTATTGAAGCAATAAGGTACTCATGAACATTTTTTACAGTAGAAGAAATCGACCTGCATACAATCAAAATGACTGATTTTAAATTTCTTACCTAATCCAAGTACGGAAATGTCTTCCACCGCTGCCATGCCCTAACAGTGGAGTTGCACACACGTTACTTGAGCTGCCCCTGACTGCGCTCCCTGAGATTCCTTTACTTTCATCTGTATGCATCTGATAAGTTTCCTTATAGTTTACACTACAGAAAGTTTAATTCATAGTACATAAGGTTTTTAACATGTTCACTGGCTCATAGGAAGAATATGAAATGTTTTAATAATCTTTTCTTCAGAAAGGATCATTTGCTGAAGTAAAATTTGCTATGAGTCAGTAAGGGAGGGGGGTTTATCTTTTTTTTTTTTTTCAGATAGAAATCTAAATTTTCATGTTTTGTAAAATTTTGTTGCATACAGTTACTCAGTGCATGATAACATTCTTCAACAATATTTGCTTTTATGAAAGTTTTTCACTACTACCTTATTAAGTAAAAGTTGTTGCATGATTTCCTTCATCTCTGCCCTATTTTTTTCCATCTCTCAGCATGAGCTGTTCTGAAATTATGTTCATGTACTAGAAGACAATGTGCCAAGTACCTAATTTAGTACTCAACAGTTACATCCAAAATTCAGTTGTTGTATAACACCAAATACTGTAAAGACAAAAAGCTCACGACCTCAGACTAGAAAATTATCAGCACTTTGAATTAGACAGTATTATTCATATTCCATTTAAATAGTCCCTTATTATCAAGGTGGTCTAAATGACTTTGCAACCTATTTCTAATGTGTGTGACCTCTGTGAATGAGGTAGGCTTTGCAGCTTGATTGCCCATGACTTCTGATGTATGAGTGCAGAAAACTGATATAGGAAGAAATTTACAAAATACTTTTGAACTATGTAAAATAACAACAAAGCAAGGACCAATGAGTGGGACTTTAAATCACCTCTGTGGATTAGAAACATGTCTCATGGCTCCAAGGGCTTTTGGATGTGTTTGAAAATCTTGGCCATTCTGACTAAGGTTTCAGAAATATTTTAAAGTTTAGGATAAACCAAATGAATTATATTTGAGACTCCTCTTTCAAAATGCATTAAAGTTCGTAAACAACAATTTTGATAAAGCAATGAGAAATTACCTCACACATTCAAAAATATTTTATTTTTTAACTATAATTACAGATGTAATAAATTTATTTGGTAAAATAGTTTGGGCTTTAGCCATGAAATTCCATCTTTCTGATAAGGATTTCTGACATTACACTGAGTAATTGAACACCGAATAGCACAATCTCTATAAAATAAGTACTCTTCTACACCACAGGTTACAATTTAAAGCTCCTAAATGCTTAACAAACATAATAAACTATAAAGTCATGAATCTTGAAGGACATCCATAGACTAGCAGAACCAGTGGTGAATTTTAACCAGCTCAGCCACTTACTCCTAAAAATGGCTTTTCTCTGAGAGTGAAGAGCTCTGGCTTGTTGCCTCTAAAAATAGCACATATTTCTTAGCCTCTTTCAATTCACTGTTGCTAACGATGATTGTGATTATTGTTAGTGTATACCCTGGAAGCCAGCTGCTGTTTGTAAAGTTAGAAATCCAGGCCATATGAAGAGGGACCTATACAAAGAATGTATTTAAAATCCATAACTGACCAGTTCTTTTCAACATAGAAAGATTTACTATTTAGATGCTTTAGGGAAAAAAAAAAAAAAAAAGATATTAGGAAATTCTCTTCAATTTATTCTTTCTCCAAATGATCCCCATTCTGACCCCCGGAAAAAAAAACTACAGAAGTTTTTCTCAAGAGCGTGCTCATTAACACCCCTTGATTAGAACTGTGCTAGAATCTAGAATACCCAAAGATGGTGAATGCACACAAACAGTGTAAAGCCGTCTTTGTTTTTCCCTTTTCTAAGACCGCACAAAGTAACCTGTTTCTTGATCTCTGACATAAATTACCATCTAACCTTCTTTAAGCTCTTAAATTTTCGCTACACCTGCAAATAGTCCATTTTCAAGACGGAGATTGAATGTAAATCTAATGCAAGCAAAAATGGTGGTGATTCCGAATGTATCTTATTCTACAGGCCAATGTTAACTAAAGAGTGAGCAGGTTGCAGGGAGACAGTAAGTAACCAAGCCTCATCAGAATAATTGCTGTTCTTTCTTTTTTTGACGCAAGCAGAAGAATGCAGCATGGAGCTGCAAACATGGTTCCAGCAGAACATTAGGTGCTTGGTACAGGAATCACTCAAAATGGTAACACCTGTGTGGTAAGCACAGGTGTTCCTTTAGCAAGCACCAGAGCACTCACCCCTGGTCAGACTGAGCCACCCGGTGACACAGTATGCTGTAGACACCCCACCAAACCTGCTCAGTGGTATGGCACAAGCACCTAACGTGACAGGCAAGCTGGTTCTCATCTCCTTCCCCTGCAGCCACAGACATGACCTGAGACATGCCCATCTCCATTCTGCTGTCACGTACCTTCTGACTGAAGCTATGAGACAAGATCAAGATCCATAGACTTGTTATTGCACATAAGATCCAGGCCAGACCCAGTGGACAGATTTCCTGTGTAGAAAGGAAGGCATTCCTCCTGTATTATGGAGGATTGGGGTCTACTGCCAGCCAGAAACCATTTCTCCTTCACAAGATGAAATAAATTTGTGAGGAAACCATGTTTATGTTTAAGAAATCTGGGAAGCAAGATACTGACCACAGATAGTGTTTTCTCCATTAAACATTTCTCAGGTTGCTACTCAGGCAATGCAGCCTTTAGGCTTCTATTTTATTTTTTTACAAGAAAGCTTTACTTCCTCAGTAAGAAGGAAAGGACAAGTTATGAAGATTGTATTTTATAGAAAATAAAAAAGTAATTAAACAAGGTAATAAAAGTCACTGCAGAGCTTGCTGCAGGACATACAATCCAACAGCCTCTAGTATTTGGAAGGATATGATGAGATCAGATTATGCTTTATTGTTTCTATGTGAGCACTAAGAAGTATATGAAAAAAAAAAAAAGACACAGAACCCCCTCACAGTTTCTTCAGAATCTAGCAAAGATTCACACTGTTGTCTCTCATTATAGACATGTCACTCATGCAAAGACCTTTATATAACAATGGCTTTCTCTTTTTTTAAAAGATATTTTAACTGAAGAACTTCAAAATTATTGCCAACATGAGATAGCTATTTAAAAGATTGTTTTATACACTCTTTGATAAGTATGAATGTAATAAAACATAGATCCTCCAAAACCTGCGAGGCACTGCCTCCGCAGAGGACCAGGCTTTCAGCGTGTGCTAATCAGTGAATGCAGTCTCGCGGGTTTGGGCTATTTGGGACTCGAGTTTCAGATTCTGTTAAGAGCACAATTTAAGGCTTTGTTGCTGATTGTTTCAGAAGAAAAAGTCTCTCCTCAGTTCAGGATTAAAAACTAGTATTTGTGTTTAAAAGGATATTTCAAATTTTTATGCTAATAGCAGGTGAACGTGGTTATCTTCAGGAGCCAGTGAATGGTAGCTCACATACAGAGTACTGTAGCAGATCTTTTGTTTGTTTCTGTGGTGTTTTGAATGTGCACTGAATGCTTATATTTTTCTGTCACTTCCACTTCCCAAACCTCCTAATACTGTTTATCAACATAGAAGGGACTTTTCCTACTGTTTTGCCAACACGAATCTGGCTGTATGACAAATGCATAAGGCTTTAAAGTAGTAGTTGCCTCTGCTGCTTACCCGTGAATATCATGATACCATCTTGTTATGATTATATAAAACATTCTCCAGTTTTTATTTACAATTCATCACTGCCAGAGTACACTAACCCCACTGCATATAGTTATTTGCTTATTTACTGTCTATACAGTATATTCATGAATTGCAAAGGTCTACAAGTTACGTCTCTAGCCGCTGAGGCTGGGTAGTGCTGCCTTGCACTAATTTAACTACTCACATTCAGTTTTGTGCCACAGGTAAAAACAATTGCCTCTCTGTTGCAGGGAGATGTGGCAGCAAATAACAAGCCAGGCAGCAGAGTAAATCACTCCAGGTGGGGGGTTTCCCCGACAGTGACTCCCTGGGCCTGCTGGCAAATGGAGCAGGACTGAAAATGCATAGCAGACCCATGGGGTGCTGCACAGGATGGCCACTGTCACACCTAGTGGAACCTGGGACCAGTGACGTGGTGATGAGCTGGTGACCACTAGAAGCGTGTGTGGGGTTTGGTTTGTTTTTCTCTGAAGGCTGATTTTTCTGGAAGGGCAGCAACTGAAGCTGGAAGCTGTAACTCCATTGTGAGGGCTCTGCTCTGCCTGTAACAAAGGCCCTGTTGTGCTGGCACGCAGCACAGCGCCCAAAGCTCAGGATGTTTTCAGCCTATTTACTTTTCTTCATATTTGAGTAAATCTGGCATGGCTGCTGGAGAATAATAGCATATATTAAGGCCCGTTTTAACCAAAAGGGTCCTTGATACAAGAATGGACTGTGATTTCTTTTTACTGGTAGTTTGCAAAGGCAATTAACTACAACTCCAAACTGCCGGTATGACCTTAAACAAAATTAATCATCTCAGATTCTGTCCTGGCAAAGACTCAGCAGAGTATACACAGAAAAGTCAGAAAACCTGTTACAATGTCTTGATACTGAAACTAGCACAGCTCCAGACAGAGTACAAATGAGAACGACTTTTGGATTGCTCTGTCTTAGAGCACTGGAAGCCCCTACAAGAGTCCTGCCCCTCCTCTCTGTGTGGAAAGAAGCCTCCTTCAGTCGCGGAGAAGAGATTCCAGCTGCAACCAGGAAAATGGAGAAGGATAAGTTGGGTGTGTGACCTTTTGGCCTAAATTTCTCTTCTCTCAAAAGTAACTATGAGAAATTTTAATAGTACTAATTAGCTTGTGCCTACTAAAAAGTTTGAGATCCACAAGCCAAACCAAAGTGCACAACCTTGTCGTAAATAGAAGTACTTTCCTTTATTGTGTAGGCTGTGTGATAGGAATGGTACACAGACCGTAATGTCTGCACTGCAGAGGCCTTTAGAAGTGTGAAACGACAAAGGACAGCTTGGTATGGCAGTCAGCTGTAGTTTTCCCTTTGTTGATTTTAGTTTTGCTCCTTTTATAGATGAAAGATATGTGTGTCAGTGACTTCCATTGTGTTTTCACTTATGCTGGACATCAGTGCTGGGCATCACATCCCTCATTCTGTGTTCTGAAATACTGTTTGTCATACAGTCAGAGATTACAAAGATTCAGTCTGTGGGATCTTAAGTAAATGTCAATGAATACTGTAAGCTTCTTTCTGTTGTCTTGCCTTCTGACAAGAACACAATAAATAAGCATAAATGTAGAAGAGCGACCTATAAGTTGTATCTGCTGCATTCTTAAACCATCAGTGCACAAAATCTAAGTATTTTTTAAAATTTCCTCTTTAAGAAGTACAAAATAATGTATACGGTTCTCTACAGCAATTACTTTCAGTGGGAAGCTGATGACTGCTTATCTCTGTTTATTTCTAAAGGTTGTTAGGGAAGTTTTTAGCTCTTCCTCTTGCTTTGCTGTTGCTGTCTTAAGTGTTCTTTCAGGAAAGACCTGACAGAGAAGAGACAGAAGGTATGTTTTTGAGGCTGACAGGCCTCCTCTGAAAATTTTAATGACAATTCTTTATCTCTAGCTCTTGCATGTCCAACGAGTTGTGCTGCTGAGAAGGACAGCCTTCTGAGTCAGTGGAGGCCAGGGATGAGGTCAGTACCACAGGCGTGCTCCGATGGGGCTCTGAGGGCGATTCCTACAGCTCATGCTGACTGGCAGCCACCGGGAAGGGAACAGTGGCGGTTTTGCAAACTGTATTTTAAGGGGAGAAGCCAAGCCTATGTGAGATGGTTCTTCTATATGGATTATAAGATATAGCAAACAATATACAGTCATTCTGCAAATAACAAGAGCAGGATAACTGTATAGAGAGTTTGCAGAAGCCAATTGATTTTTTAAGAGCCATTATGTAGCCTAGAAATGATGTGTTCAGCAAGAGATTTAAGGCTGACAGCAACTTGACCAAGGCCAATTAAGACTGAAAGTAAGATGAGCATCCTGGCTGGCTTTCTCCATAGCATTTCTTTCCATATTTTTTCTTGTATTATTTCAGCCTTGGCGTGACAAGAGTTTCAGGATGTTTGTCCAGGAGCCTGGACAGACGACAGGTTGCAATCTGAGGGAAACAAAACGCACATCAGCTGCGCGGTGGCGGCGACACCGAGAGCAAAGAGCCACAGGTGGAAGCCAACACCTGCCCGAGGTGTCATCAACGACCAGCTCTCACCTGCGATCAATCTGACTTCTATTCAGCACACACGCGCACATATATATACCCTCCAAATCGTCGCGCGCGGCTACTGCTAGTGCGAAAATTCCGGCGGTCGGTCAGGCTCCAGCCTGTCCCACACCGCGTTATTCCCAACGGCCCCTCGGCTCCGGAGAGGAGCCCGGGGCGGCGGGGCCCGGCGGGGCCGCGGCCTGCGGGGCGCAGCGCTCGGCACCCCCTAGCGGGACGGCGGCGGCGGCCCATTGTCTCCCGGCGGGGTGGGGCCGTCCCTCGGCCGGCCCGGCTCC
>NW_015090990.1:11603005-11692992 GCF_001431845.1 Calidris pugnax | reverse complement strand
CCCCGCCTTTCCACCTTTCCCCTGCCCCTTTGTGGGTGCTGCCCGCTGTCCCGGGCCGGGGGCACGGCAGGTCGGTGCAGCCCAGGGGGGACCCGCGCAACAGGTTTGGGTATTGTTCGTGCCGCCGCTACATACGTGGCCGCGGTGGCGGGGGTGGGGGGGGCTCCCGAGCGGCCGCCGCCGCTGGCGGGGCCTGCCTTTGTGCGGGCGGCGGGAGGGCGGCGGCCCCCTCCCGCCGGGGCCCACCGGTGTCCCGGCGGGCTGGGGAAGGAAGGCAGGAGAGGGCTTCGGGCAAGGGAAGGCTCCCCGGAGCGGGAGCCGGCTGCCCGCCTCGCCGATCCGCTGGGTTTCTCGCGGGGGTTTCCCCGGTGCGTGGCCGCGGGTGAGTGAGTGCGGGTGGCGGCTGGTGGGGACGAGTCACGGCCGTGTCACTGCCGCGGCGGCGGGCGCCCCTGGGTTTCTGGAAGCGCTGCCTGGTAGGGAAGCTGATTCATGGCTGAAGCGGTGGTTGCTCAGAGCCGTGGTTGCCATTTCTTTGATTTTTGACAGGTCCATTGTCTCGCAGTTTGCTTTTCCCCCCATAACTGTGGTGTCCCTTGCTGCCCCCTAACAGAGCCGTTTGGCCAGGCAGCTGTAGGATGGAGATGCTCTAAAGCACCCTTTTATCTTAAAGGATTTGAACGAGTGTGGAAGCAAGAGTACACTCTTACCAATTAGTGGAGAATGGTTCTTTGTTTTTTGGGTCTTTGTAATTTTTTTAATGAGCAAAATTGGTAAGGCTTTCATGGATGGATATTAGTAGATGCTTTTGTCAGTCTTTCTTTCATCTTTCTTCATCCCAAAGGAAATACTGGTCCTCTGTGTTTTTGGTATTGCGGTGTCTGCGTTGTCCTAACGATTGGATGTTGACTTAGTTCACACCTTAAAATACACTGTGAAGAGGAAGATCTGGGTTTTTCCCCCCTTTCCCCATTCTGTGATACTGTCCAATAAGATTCGGTGTATAGTACATAATGCATATTGTTATTGCATTATAGGAACAGTGATGGTGATGAGCTTCCATGCTTATAAGGGTTCTCATTTTTCTGAGTGTGGGTTCTTATAGTCCTAGTCTTATTGTTCGTACCAAGTAGAAACTTAAGGAGGAAAAAAGGGGAAAGGTGTGGACCTCAGAGTCAGAGGGGCCTACTGCTTGCTGGTAAAGTGCTGATCATGCTTTGCTCTGTCAAGGGAAAAAAAAAAAAACAACACCCCCCAAAAACCCAAACTCCCCACCAAAACTAAGAGTAATTACAATGTTATTTAGTGATGGATTTCAGGATTTTGCACAGCTCTTTACGTTGCAGGTTACTACTTGAAAAATCCTGTAAAATTACCTCAGCCAACTGTTTTTCCGAAAGTAGCGTGCTCGTATTTTGTTTGCAGTCTAGGTGATCTGTAACATCAGTTTTTCTAGAAACAAAAGTTAAGAAAATATATATATTTTTAAATTTCTTACTAGAAACAGTGCCGTGATGTCTCCTGGAGTTGCTATAATTCTAAATTGGTTTACATAAACAGGGGAAATAAACATAGTGTTGTTAGTTTCAAGCAGCATAATAAAGGAGTCTGGTGAAATTCAGCTCAGTTTCACTTGGCTGCTGCTTGGGAGTGGTCGTAGGGAGGGGAACTGGAGGTGCTTCTGGGAGATACTAGATACATTGATGGTGAGCTTTAATACAATGCTACATAGCTGTCAAGAGTCCTTAAGAACAGAGTATGCAGAGGAACATCTTTATTTCCCAATGACTGTGAGTGGCTGGGAAAACACAGAACACCTTCAATAGGTAGCCTCTGATAAAGTAGATAAAGCCTACCATAGGGTCTTGTATGGGTAACAAATGATGTTGTAGGATTTCAACTGTGTCTCTGTTCAAGCTATTTTGAGCACTTAATATTCATAGTGTTATTCCTGATCTATGAGTGTGTTCTCTTGCCTTCTCTCCATCTTCTTGAGGCTGCTAGCGCATTTGTCTGACTAGAAAAATACCGGTAATGTAAGCTTTTTTTTAAATTTAAAACTTCTGAGAGAAATTACTGTAATGACTGCTATATCTAAGTAACTGTAAAACCTATGAAATGTGTTTGACATTTTGACTTCACCTGTAACACAGTGTACACTATTTGAGTTTTTGAGTTTTGTTGGTGGATGGAATTTGTTCAGTTGCAAGGTTTCATGCAAGTCTTAAAGCATCTGCTGGGGTTTTATGTTTGATGCTTATCTCTTAATTTTGTGTCTTCTAATACAAATGGGACAATTTATATTTTTTTAAATTTGTTATAATTTGCCTTTTAATTTTTATAGCAGTGATTACCATACTTTGTAGGAATACCTTCTTTTTCTTTTCACAAAAAAACCCACTAGCACTGTTCTATTTTTGATTTTGCCTAAAACTCTGTGTAGATTACCTCTGGCTGAAAGCATACTACAAGGATTCTGGTTCTTGTTACTTCCCCACTGCTTCCGGTGCTGCCTCAGGAGCATTGGCTGCTAATTATAAACAATGTTGATGTCTACCATATGTTTTGGTAGAAAATATGGGATTCCTGCTGTCCAACTCAACTTGAATGCTTAGCTTACAAGTATTTGTGGATATATAATGGAAATGTTGATTCCCCTATCATGTACCTTTGTAATAAACCCTTGTTTTCAGCCTCCAAGGAAATAAAGTTTTAGATTGAGCATTAACATCTAAAAATATGGTCCAATACTCTTTTCATTTAAATTTGCAGAATCTGGGATCTAGAGCTCAAACTTTTATGCCTAACTGTGTTCTGGTGCCAATGGTAAGTAGGATCAATTTCTTCCACAATAAGATCTTTAAAATTTTCATGTAATGTAGTTGGTTGTTACAAAGCTTTGACACTGATGAATACACTGCATAGAACCATAACTTTGCAATTGGTTTTGCACAAACTTACTTAGGGTGTAACTCATGCCTTTTTTAACTTCATTTTTTTCTTGTGACTTTGTAAAATGTTTAAAAAGGTGCTTTAACAAAAGGCTTTTGATACTGAAGTTATGTTACATAACTCATACAGTTTGACTTGGATACTATAAAATTGTGTGGCTTGTGTTTACGGTATCTCACAAAGGGTAGTGTTTGCAAATGAATTAGAGGGTGTTTAAGCATAAGACTGGAGGTACGTGAATTTTAATTTAAAGATGGAGCTGTGGTTTTGGGTGAGAGTAAGGAAAGAAGTTTTAAAAGTATTGAGGTAGATTGTTGCTGCTCCGATGGGGTTGTTAAGCTTCTTCATAGAAGAGAAATGAAAGACTTGAGCACATTGAGTGAGCAGATAGAAAAATGCACTGGCAAAGCTTTTTACTCTTTTGACTAAATGAGTGAGAGAGTTTGAAGTGAGGATAATCCCTATGGTGGACTCTAAGCTCAACAAGGAAGCAAGTGAAAATCAATATGGAGTGTTGTTTTCCTGTTTCTAGGTGAGAAGATGAACTGCTGCATTTTGGACAAGCTGAAGTTTGGAACGCTGGGACATAAAGAAACAATTAAGGAGGAAATAACAATAGTTAAGAGGAGATGAAGGTATGGTTTAGGGCTTTGCAGAAGCAATGATTCAAGGGAGATAGATATAGCAGGCATATGAGAATTCAGAGTCAAGCCAAACTCCTGTGGTGTTGACAGAGTTGCATTTGAGATGTATTCTTGGAGAGATATCATGAAGAATAAATGTTGACTAGACCAAGTAAGGCTGGGGGGAAAAAAGTGTTGGAAGAACTAGATAAATGGATTTGATGTTAACTTGATGTTTTGGTCACTAAATGGTATGTATGGCTGACCTTGAGAAGATAAATGGCCCTTCTTGAGGGAAAGGGTAAGGATGGACATATAATATGTAGATGAAAGATGCCATGGCTTATCTACTTTCAGGTGTAGGTAAAAGCAATGGTTTCTTTCTTGTGAGTATACCCTCAATGTGTGTTGTCCATTTTCTCTCTGCTAGCATAGCATTTGCTAATTCTGTCGTGTTATATTCTAGTTTGGCCCTAGAAAATGGTATCAGTGAAAACGTATGTGTTACATCTGTGCAAGGTTCTTCAGCTAGCAGTTTAGAGACTTTATATTCTGTGAAGCGTGTGACCATTTATTTATTTATGATAGTGGAATGTTACATGTTTTATTTTGAGGGGGTGGGAGAGGTGCTGTGGTTAACTGCAGGTGGTTGCTGTGGCCCATTTAGTTTGTGGTTTGCAGCTGAAATGTTCAGAATTTTTAATGTGAATAGAAAAACTGAAGGTATCTGTGCAAGTTAAAGATTTATTTCTCTTGTGTATGGTAATTTAAGAGCAGCATAGATAATTTATTATTTTCTGTAGCAATGAATTTGTGTAATTCTGAAATATTTTGGCACTTAAAAATGTGAATGAACAAGGTATTTATGTTCCATATTTCAGTATCTTCTCCTTTCATGTTTAATTATGATAAGCAAGGTTCTCAAATTACATGTTCCTTATGAAGGGATTTTTATTGTTATTGTGTCTTCCTTGTGTGTTGTGCAGTGAAGGGGGAAGGGGAAGCCACCACCATAATTTTCTTTAAAAAAACCAACAAACCACAGAGGAAATTGTTCAGGATGTTTCAAGGCCTGCATGAAATCTTGCTCTTGAGCTGGGAACTTTTTTTGGTTGAATATCAAACCCAAAGTTTTAGAAATCTGTAAACAGTCTTCTTATTAGCCTCTCATTTGTTTTCTTCTCGTCTTGGGTCAGTGTTCTCCACCTAAAAAGGATGACCGATTTTGTGTCTGCTACGCTTATGTCTATAGAACCTGCTGTAATTTTCCTCTCAAGCAATGCCTTCCCTTTTCACGCTCCCCACCACTCCATATGGCTTTTGGTTTAGAAAAGCACTTCTTTTTGCTTCCATTCAGTTGTAGTGTCACTATACTGGACTGAGAAGTGATTCTGAGGGCCTGAGCCGCACGCACTTGTAACCAGTGCCAAGTATGTGTATTGTTATGAGGTTGTAGATTGTTTTCTTATATAAACGTTATAGAAGGCACAAGAAGTTCTAATCTTGCACCCCAGAGGAAAGTTATTTTTCATTTGCTCCAGACTGCCAACAGTTGCATTCATCAGTGCAGCTGTTTGTCTTTTGACTTGGCCTGGAATTGTCCAGTCTCTTTCTTCTCGCTGTCTTCGTTAGTTTCATGAAGTACTGAAGGCATAAGAGCTCTTTGTGATTTTTTCATCATGAACTGGTTTTGGACAGTTTCTTAAAGAACCGGTGATAGGTTACTCATCTCCCCCAGCTCATTCTTGCAAGCTTTTATGACTTGTTTGGTTTTTTCTTTTAGTAGAGGCAGCTAGAAGAGGAGTATGTAATTTTATTCTACTATTCACTGATTTAATTTTTTTTTTTTCCCCCAACACGTGACTCAGACTGTTTCTGTCTTCTGGCATAATTTGTTTCTGTGATTTCTGTCTTATTTTCACATTGTCTCTGACTAAGTAAAGTTAAGAGCCAGACCTGAAATAATTTGGTTTTTTTAGGGATTTTAGGGAAGTGTGCTGAGGAAGAGAAAACGTCTGTGCTATGCTTTGAACATAACATTTCAATTGCCCTATTGCTATATAGAAAATGATGGAAGAAGCAACCTCCCAGATTGCATTTTGCATGTTCTGTGGTCACTTGATGCTGTGAAATGTGTTGGAACTATACCAGATGACTGCAACTTCTGCTATTTTGGCTGCCTGTTGCAAGAGGAGGTATAAGATAGATCATAGTCTTCTGTTGCCTGTGGCATCCTGCAAGGGCAAGCTATAGGGTTCTGCAGGAAAGTAAACATGGGTTCTCTCTCTCAGTAAATGTGGCAGAAAAGGAAATGTAGGGATGCATCCAAAACCTGTGACTTATTTTCTCTACTATTGTAGATAAAAGAAGCCTGAAAACTGCTGTAATTTAACATATACCATATGTATTTGGCTTGGCCTGAGGCTGGAAAGGGTAGAAAACTCTAGCAAGCTATCATTTTATATGCCATGTGTTGTAGCATCATTACAAGCTTCTGCATGTGTTTCTTTGGGTTGGAGCAAGACTGCTTTCTGTGAGCACGGCCTTTGAATCCAAATAAGTGCTATTCTTTGAGAGAGTGCTATTTACTGCACGGTATCCTGTGCTTGTCCTCCTTGTATGAAAACACTGAGGTGTCGTTACTGTGTTTCACAGCTGTACATGCAGATGTTACTGTGCGTCCTTAGTTAATTGTTTCTGTGCTTGATACTCTCTTTTCTTTCCCTCTGTTGCTTGCTCTAAGTCTGAGGAAAAGCTTCACTGTTCTGTGAAATGAATAGTTGACTGAGATCAAAGTTAAAACTTACAGCTTACGAGCTCAACGTATTTTTCTTCTCGGATGGCATAACCTCTCTTACTCACGTGTTCTCCATTTGCTGGTTCACTATTCATTATATTGCTCATCACTCCTTTTTGCTGCTCATCTTTTATTTCACTTTCCACAGAGCATTGAAGGGGGCTAAAAGGGCGGGAAATGAATATGGAATATGGGTTAAATAGAGGAAGTAGTTAACAGGCAGCTTCTAAATTGTATTATTAGCTATAGTTAAAAGACAAAGTGTAGAGGTAGGACTTGAACCTCCAGGTGAAAACTGGGCAGAAAAAAGGATGATTTTTTTTTTCAAGCTTAAATTTGGCATGGCTGTGACAGTGCTTTTCGATCATGACCTAGCAAACTGTTAACCCTAGGATTAACTAAAAATAGAGCGTGTTTTAGGTCTGTCCATTCATTTGCTGTAAATTTGCTAAGTTGGAGTACTAACTGTGTATGTTTAATGAAACTGACATTGTATGGTTGCATTTTGCTTTAAAGGTAAACAAACGTATGCAATGATGAAATCAACTGAGATTGTAGTTTTTATTTTTTTAATCCTTTAGTGTGAATTAGCAAGTTATGGAAGATCAGGTATATTTTCTTTGTGTACAACTTGAAAATCAGGCGAAATATAAAACTTCAGTATGCCCTTTTTATGGATAGTTTTTATAGTTAGTCAAAACGCAAATAAAAAGAAGAAAATGGGGAAAAAACAAAAAAACCCCTTGATTTGGTTTTATGTAAATATGTGGAGTTACCTTTTCTTATGCTCTAATGGGCTCTAATGCTAAAAAATGATATATTGAAGAGTAAAAGCATGTAAGTACCCAGGCTGATGATCATGTCAGTTTTGTTGATATTTTGAAACTGTCCAGCTGAGTAACCCGGTTCCATGTGCTCTTTAATTGAAGACAGCATTAACTAAATGCTTACAGCCGCTTTCTACTTTTTGGGCAGGATCGGGGGGCTTCTCAAATTACCCTGGGGTATCAGCCCTGGAGACACCTATGTGTTTTCTCTGCTTTTGTGCCACTTAGCTGTGGGAAAGATGGCATCCTTTAATACAGCTTTAAGGGAAGGTAAAATAATAATCTACATAGATAATTTTGATATTCAGCTTTCCATGTTTTGCACATGGCTTTTAATTCTGTGTGGGACAGATGAACTTTTTTTTTAAGCTGTTCTGGGGGAAATGTGGGGTAATGCTTTGTGGGTTGAAGTTAACATCTGAAAAAACTTTTATGCTGGCTTCAGTGAACGTAGCTGTTAATTTGGAAGGTCTGCAATTCAGAAGTTGATTTTGCAAGACCTTCATCTAACGTGATCGAGTCTTTTATTTCTTTTTGTTTCTTTTTCTTTTTGCAATACTTCAGAATGTCTGTTGTTGTTTATGCCATTGTTTGTGCCTGGACTTGCAAGCTGCTACGGTTTTGAATGTAGCTGCCCATCTGCTTCTTGGTTATTTATAGGCAGATCTGTGGAGTTCCTTCTAATCTCTCAAGTCTTCAAAACATTAATGAATTAAACATCACGATACTCTTGTAAAAGGGAGTTAGATGGAGGGACTGAATGAAGACTAAAAGGGATAAATGACTTGCTGAAAGCCATATGTATATTTCATAGCAGAGCAAGGAATAAAAAACAGATTTTATTTTTTTTTCCTAACTTTTAGTCCTGTGTTTAACAGGCCAGCAATGCTGTCTTGCTTGATACATGATGAGGGAATGAAGAAAGTAGATGTGTACTGAATGAGTAAACATGTTTATATTAATTCTCATTGAGCCTGAATTCATTTTGATTGTTAATGTTTTGACCAGTGGTTCCCCCTGGGTTTCTTAGAAAGAAAGCACCTGTTACTTGCAGGGCATCTTCTCTCTAACAGCTTCAGTGTATCTTGCTTCCAGTCATCTAGTCAATGGGAGTCTGTCAACTTCTCCCTCTGCCCTTTCTCTTTTAATTGACTTTTAAAATAGTTTTAAGTAGTGTTTGAACATTAGTTTTTAATTATTTTTTTTATTAGATGAGACTAAAGATGTGTAGCAGAAAATGCAGGTGATATTCTTCATTCATCAGAAATTTTGCACTTTTATGCTGAATTGCACATAGTTCTTACTTTGTATGGGTTCTGTGGCTATTTAGGATTTTTTTTTTTTTTTAAACTTCTAGATTTTTAAACTCTGAGTAAAACAACGTAACTTACAGTTAGGCTCTAGGTTCTGGAAAGAGCCTAGAAATGATATGGTATGTAGCCTACTGAGTTTTGATTTGATTTCACATTGGAGTGCAGCCTGAAATACTGTTTACGTTTTTATCTATTCTGTAACTTTTTTTTTTTACTATTTGTTTATTGTCTCCCCAGCACCCTAATCCTCTCCCTAATGTATCCTTATTTCATTTAAGTTTGTATTTAAGAGAATTTTATCCACAAGCAGTATTATTTTCTGCTTGGTGGGGAGAGGTTGTTAAGAGTTTTCTATTTCACTGGAATACCTTTCAAATATTTAGGTTTTAAATACAAATATTATGTGAATTTAGTCTTGCCACTTTTCTGTGGAAATCCTCAAGAGAATGAATACATTGTTGGAGATTAACATTGTTGTGTTGATTTAAAAACCTGAAAGCCCAGGTCATTCTAAACAAGTTCAGTGGGATTCTTCGATATGGTTCTTTTATTTAACATTTTTCCTGTAGACACAAGTTTTGCAATTTGGCATATGGTATTTTAATTGGCAAAGTAGATTGCAGGTGGGCATGCAGCACTCCAGATTATTTCTGAAATTCATCAAACATGTAACCTCTTTAACTTGTTTCATATATGCAAAATTTGAGCACATAAAATTTATGTCTTTTGTTTTGGAATTAATGAAATGTAGCTTCTTGAAGTATTTAATTTTCCTAAAGTGAAATCTGTTCTGTTCAGTGCACTTGTCTTTCTGTAGCTTTTTTCTATTTAATGAGTTAGAATGTCCTTTTTTTTTGTGTTGAAGAATAGATACTGAATGTGTTTCTTTCAGCAAAACAGTAGTAGGACATTGAGCAGGACATCATTCTTTCCTCATTCTAAATTGAGAGCTTGATGGCTAATTTCAGAGCCAATCATTTCTTCTTCCTCCAAACAAGTTAAAACGGCTTTAAATTTTATTTGTAGGTCTAAATATACTTATAACTGCTTTTTAGCATTGTACCTTTTTAAAAACACCTTTGAAACTCCCAGTGGAAAGTAGATGCCAGCTCTCTTGATACTGTTTCACTTTCCAATATTAAACAAAGACATTTAGTTTAGCTCATCCTGAGATTCTCTGGAGTGTTAAAGATAGAGAAGGATGATAAACCTTATTTTTAAACCTGAAGATTTTTTTTTTGTATGTTCTGATAACCTGCTCTGGTGAGAGTTTTATTCTAGATGGAGCACATCAAAGCTCTCACGGAAGAGCTAATTGAAAGCTTCAGGAGTTTTGGAACAAAGGCTAGGTGTTTGAAACGGTCGGCAAATTGTTCTGATTCACCTCCCTCCACTCTGAATGAACAGAATGCTTCCTTTGGTTCCAGGAAATACTGAACAAAAGAACTATTTTGATCCATGGACGGTGCCACTACTGTGGCAGAAAGCCAGGCAGTGCTTTCATATTAAATAAATAGGTCCTTTCACAACAGCAAAGAAACATGCTTCCTAGAGTCAATAAGTTGATGCAAACTTTTGTTCACATCTGAAAGTATGAAGATAATGAAGTGTGTGTGTAGGTTTGGGCTTTCTTCATTGATTATAATAAAGAGCCAGTTGTAATAATTTTGAAATATAACTGGGGGAGGAAAGGGGAAAAATCATTACCAGGTACCTGTTAACATATATTAAGAAAAAAGAATACTAACAAAGTTAAATGGCTTATGCAGGGTGGTTTGAGTGTGGCGTTTGAGACAAAAATGACTCCCTGAGTCATTCTTGAGTTTTGTGTTTTATGTAACAACCTACAAATTTTTCTTTGAAGCATACAGGAAGCTTCAATAGGATGCTAATTTGAGTAATTGTTTAAAGTGCAAGCTGTCTTGCGACTCAGTTTCCTAAAAGAACTGAAATTTGTTTGTTTCCTTCTGTAATATGGGAAATGTGTACTTCATATAACTGACAAAAATGACACTTAAATATGGAGATTTAGCAATAAGGGATGGGAGTGAACATTGTAAAGCTTTTACACATTGAAACAGCGAGGGACAATAAAAAGTTGTTGAGATGTTATTTCTGTTTCATATTAAAAATAATCGTTCTGCCTTTTTTTTTTGTTTGTAATGAAGTTCATTGTTTTAACAAGAGAATAAATACCTATTTTGTTTTATCTCGGACTCTCTATCTGGAGATCTCCCTCTATATTTGGAGTTCTCCCTTTTTTGTTCCTTTTTTTTTTTTCTCCTAGATCATTTATAGTTTTGATTCAGCTGACTTTCTCCTCCCTTCCCAAGGAAATAAAGTTTTATTTGTGTGCATGAATGCTGAAGTATCCAGATGGAGAGCTCCAGGTTGTAGTCTGAAGCCCCGTGGCCGGAATTTAAGAAAAAAAAAAAACTTAATCTGGTTTTTATTTTGACTGGATACTGGTAGATATCTTGATTTGCATATTTCTAGGCAGAATTATGGATTGATTTGTGCAAGTATAAACTCAGACTTCTAAGCAGGTGCCAGTTGCTACTTTGTGTAGGCTGGAAGAGAAGGTTGCAGTTCAAGCATCTTGTTGATTTGTCAATGAACTTCAGAAGCTTAATCACAGTGAATTGCAGTTCATAATGCAATAAAAGTGAGATTGAGGGTAAGAAGAGATCTGAACCAACAGGAGCAGAAGCATTTACAGCTATGGATTAGACATACTTATTCTGGCTGTTGGATGTTTTTCTTTATTGAAGGCCTACCAATGGCAGGGTAATGGCAGTGTCCTGACATAAATGCAGCATAACTTATTTAAATAATTATTATACTCCTAGTAATGTGAGACAGACTATACAGAAGTGCCATTTTATTTACACTTATTTTACATATGAATGACTGAGCAAACAGATGATCTAACTGTAAAATAATTGTAGTTTAATAGGGTTGGGAGATAGGACTTTTATAAAATTGTTTCAGTGCCCCAGTTGAGATTCTTCTTTGACTTTTTTTTTTTCTTTTTAAAATGAGAGGGAAGAAATCTTTAATTAAAGATTTACATGGGAAAATGCATCTGATTTTTTTTTTTTTTTTAAAGTTCTTACAATACTATGAGTTCTGGTTAAAGTGTTCTGTGCTTCCTTCAGAAGCGTAAAAAAGTGTTTTGGCCAGTGCTCATTCTAGTGAAATATTGTAATTGGTTTTCCATGCTTGACAACTTTAACTTCTTCTGTTTCAGAGCTGTGAAAATTACCTGAAGTAGAATGGAAGCTTCAGTAATATTACCTATTCTGAAGAAAAAATTGGCTTTTCTTTCAGGTACGGTTTCTGTTTTTCTCAATTGGTTCTTCCATGCACAATTTGGATGGGATTTTTAGGTTGGTTATTTGTATTTGCTGGATATATTTGACAGAAATATATTGTTGGTTAGCACTTCATCATGTTTCAAAAGGATCTCTGAAACTTTTAATCTAGCACCCAAGCTATTGCTCTTGGCACTTAGCACTTGTTTTCGCTGTAGCTTGTAACTCACCCCACAAAGTTGATGCCATGAAGTTTCAGTCCATACATAAAAGAATGAAGATTTATCAGATATCCAAGAATAATCCTTTCTTTTTTTGTGTGTGTGTGGCTCTAGAAAAGCAGAGTGAATATTTTCGGGATGTTATTTTGAAAATTTTTCCTTCCTTTTCAGTCCTGTCTTTTCTCCAACATAGAAACAAATGAAAGCAGAATTAGTCATGCATTGCAACATCTTGATTATTGCAAAGTAGTTAATTCAGGCAAGGCTGGAATTATTATTACATTAATTTAAAATGTCTTGAATTTTGTGTTGAAGGTAACTTTCTGTCCTCCCCATGCCAGATAGAAACGAAGGGAATACTGAAAGTGATGATTGACATTCTCTTGCTGATTGCACTGCTGTTGTACATGTGTTAGTTCTTTGTGTTTGATTGTCTACTCTAGGGTAGGTAGATAACTTGCAGAACACTTCTCAACTTCAAAAATTGACAAGTGTTGCCATAAATAAATATTCGTCTGCTTAATTTATTTTTAGCTAGTCTAGTTTAGCCTGCTGCAGTCACTTGAGAAATTAAACCTGTTCCTCTGTTAATAGAATTTCATAGTATCATAGAGTCGTTAGAGTTGGAAGGGACCTTAAAGATCATCTAGTTCCAACCCCCCTGCCGTGGCCAGGGACTCCCTCCCCCCTAGACCAGGTTGGTCAAAGCCCCATCCAGTCTGGCCTTGAACACTTCCAGGGATAGGACATCCACAACCGTCTGGGTAACCTGTTCCACCCTCACAGTAAAGAATTTCTTTCTGATACCTGATCTAAATCTTCCCTCTTCCAATTTAAAACTGTTATCCCTTGTTCTGTCACTGCACTGCCTGACCAGGAGTCCCCTTTCAGCTTTTCTGTAGGCTTCCTTCAGATATTAGAAGGCTGCTATAAGGTCTCCCTGTAGCCTCGAACCTGATCTTCTCCTACTGTGGGCAGTTCTTCATTCTCAGAGCCCCTGTTTTTGTACCTTCAATGCCTTACATTAAAGCCTGGGACAGTGGGCAATTCATTCTGTAGTAATAGCAGATGCATAATATGTCTGTTGTCCAGCATTATACCACAGAGGGAAGCTCTCATTAACTAGAGTGCATTTTCAGTTTGTGATTAAAGCTGCCTGATCCATCTCAAAATATAGATGTTCTTAGTGGAAAGGAGTTTATTGAGTGGCAGTTAAAATGCTAGGAACCTTTTTGAACCTATTTGTTTGTAAGTAAGTTTGACCTTTTTTGAATTGTGTGGTATTAATGGGTGCTTTAATTTAATGAATGGTAAAGATTCAAGCAGCAGTTCTTTTAAGTGTTCTTCAATGTAAGTAAAGGTACCCGACAGAAATCAGTTTAAAGCAGTTTTAGTCCATATACTTTCATAAATGAAAATATATTAATGATTCAAAACAAATAATTGGAGAAATCATATTTTAGGGAAATGTTCTCTGGTGTTTGTATGTTGAAGTCTCTTGTCATTTTTGAGTTAAATTGGTACAAATACCATTCTTTCTCTGGAAGGAAGACAGAGTGGTTTCTAGTGGAGCAGTGTCTCCTCAGATTTGGAATCCATGGCTGTTTAGCTTTCATGTTGGTGGGTCACCAAATAGCAGGGGGAAAAAAGGCAAGCTATTGACTCACCAAAAAACCTGAACAACTACTTCAGTGCAAAATGAATTAAAAAATTCTGAGTTACACTTCTGAGTTACAACATACATCAAGTTAATTTTCCCTGATTTTGTCAGATTTAATTCTAAGCCTAAGGACTCAGTCTGACTGTAGTGCTTTTTTGTAAGAGAAGGTGGTGTTTGCTATGCCTAAAATCACAATGTGATTGGGTTTATCTCACTAAACATTGTGTTCTGAAGGTGGTGTAAATATTTATACAACTTTTAATTTTTAGAAAGAATTTACAAATAATACAACCAATATCAAAGAACAACTTTACTGTTTGATAATTCTTATTTTTTAGTGTGCTAGTATTGGGAAGTGTTAGACTACATCCATGATAGCTGTCACTTCATAACTGTATCTTAATGTAATATTTCTTTAAAGCCCCATTCAGGTTTTCTCAGTGTTTCCTTTAAAATACAGTTTTGAGTTAAAATTATTCTTAGATGGATAAAGATATAATAGTTATCTTTTACATAAATGACTGGCCATCATTTTTCACAGAGGAAAAGAATCAGTGATAACTCCCACTTTGTTCTTTTTCTGTGCTATGGCAGGTTGACAGAACATTTACCTGATCTGTATATACTTAAGTGCAAGAAATCTGCACAAAAATCACAGTGCAGGCAGAATACAGATGTTTGAATCTTCATGTAGTAGTGTTTGCAAGCTGGGGGGAAAGCCCTTCAGTTATTATACAAGATGACTTGTCATGAAACTGTATAATGTAGATAATTATTGCCGTCTATTTGTGAAATGTCAAGAGATTATAGTTTTTGAGCTTAGTTTGTGGGTGTTTTTTTTTTTTTAAATCAGTTCAGGAAATGCTGTTTAAATTCAGGTGTCTAGTGTGTATCTAGTATCTTGTATAAATGGGCTTCAAGTGTCAATTTTAAATTTTCATTAGTTAAAGGCTGTTCAGCGTTTGTCTTTCAAGTCTGTAAACAAAACATGAACTACTATCAATAGTTAACTGCTGTTGTTGGGGCTGGTGTTTGTCTCATGAATCCAGAAGTAACTTTGAACAGAACAAGCCCCTTCCAGTTATGAATCAGCTATGGCAAGAATAACTTGCTATAAATACAAGAAGAAAATGTGCTTTTCTGCAAACCCTTCCTTCCCCAGCCATGTATGTATTCCTTAAAATGAACAACTTCAATGCTCTACTCATGAGTTCATGGGTAGGGGAGGAGAGGGAGTGTCAGATACAGTTCTTACAAATATATTATCCAATAGAATCCTGAGCTACTGCCCTGGCTCATGGAGTTTTGGACCCTGGAAGATTCAAGCTGGTCCTTCTACTGTTTCCTGTAACCTCTTCTGTTCTTACTTTTCCTATCACAGGATTGTTCAGTCTGATCACCAAATTCTGTCCAGTCTGTATTTTTAATTTTTTGTTATTATGGCAGTGTTTTCTTGCTTCTCTACTTCAGTAATTTTTCATAGTTCCTCCATTTTACGACGTGTAACCCATTTTAGAACTTGCCTATCGCAAATTTAATTTTATGACTTTTTTTCTATATTCATAAACTGCTACTCTCCCTTCTCTGAGGATCTCCTTAAGGAAAGACCAAATGATGCCTAACCAGTTAAAGAAAGGGTTCTTTATTCATTTTAATGTTGTGTTCTTGTTGAGAGGTGGTAACTGACAAGCTACCATTGAATCAATATGGCTTCTGAATTATTATTTTACATACCAAACTTACAATTATTTTTTTTATTTGTTGGATCTAATGTGCTTTCACTAAGCAGTGTAGCAAGTGGAAAAAAATTCTCTTTTCACTCCAAGTGTACAGATGAGAACAAATGTCCAGCTCTTAAAGCATCAAGATATTTTTCTTTCTTTTTTCTTCCTCTTCCCCACTCCAATTCTCATGCTGTCTGCCATTCAGAAACAGAGAAGAATGGACAGTCTGTAAATAACTGTTACTTTAAACTGATTCCTGTTTGTCCTTTCTTGTATAGCTCCACTCTTTAATTCTTCTGTTTAGAAATAAAGTAATTAAAAAGTGCATTGCTGTTTTCCAGCAATAGTTGTCCCCCAAACAAGAGAAAGAGAGGGAAGCACGACTATTGCAATAGACTACATAAAGCAGTAGCTCCTTTATGAAGATGTGAAAAATGTGCAGGTATCAGTGGATCCTTAATATTCTTTGGGGAGTTTGCAGAGCTTTGGAAACAAGGAAGAAAAACCTATGCAATTAAGATTCCAGTGTATTTTGTGAAAACAAACTGGTTTTTTTCACTATCTTGCCTGAATCTCTAATGATTGAGGGGAATTCTTACCAAATTATACCAATGTATGTGTATGTATCTGCAAACATTACTGTGCTGTGCTCATGCGCTTTGTCTTACTTCTCCAGAGCTGTTGATATTTTGTAAGAAGTTATTCTTACTGATTAGATAGAACTACAGTTCCAACAATATTTAGTAAATTTATGAAGCAAAAGCATGATTTAATGGCTTTAACCATGTGAATAATGTGTGAGAATAAAGGTGTTCTTTCTCAGATTACGGAAATTTACTTTGCTTCTTTTTCACTCCAAGTAAAGCTGAGATTATCATTATCTTTACAGAGCTTTTCTAAAATATGGAGAAAATTGTTTATTAACTGCCTCCTACATGTGCTTAAATGGCTCTGTGGTATTTTTGTTTTTATAAGGTAGCTAATATATTAAAACTTTTTCTAAAAAATAATATTGAATAAAATGGAAAAGGCTTTCAGCTACTCCTGATTGTGGAATGCTTTAAAACTGGTTTAGTGTAGAGATGGATATTAGCTTAAACTCAAGAATTAAAAAAAAAAACACCCACCCCCAAAAGGACTGACCACTTGGGAAGATCACAAGAATGCAGTTAGCTTATGCAGGGATGAAACAACCTGCTCTAGGTGGACCTCTTTTGGCAGGGGGTTGGACTAGATGATTTCCGGAGGTCCCTTACAACTCGATGTGATTCTGTGGAGTTGTCATTTAATAAGCTATGAACTCAAGCACTATATCTTTCTGGAGTATGTTTTGATTCATTAATGTTCTTCACTTCATCCCCATTTCTCTTCTCATATTTCCCCTCCTGTGCCTCCCACCAAAAAAACCACCAAGTTATTTGATTGAGTTTTGAAATTGGGATTTATTTTCTTTTTGCTGGTTACAGACATTAAAAGAGCCAAGGGCAAAGAGGAAATAAAAGTAGATGAGGTGGCTTGCTCAAAATTGCAAATATATGAACTAGATGACTTGGTCCAAATATGTCACAGCCACCTTTGTCCCTTTTACTTAATCCTCTGATGAGTTAACAGTCATTTAGGGGCAAATACTTTGATCTCAAGGCCTTCTGCCTTCTGAATATCACCAGTGATGCTGTATCGCCCTCTACATGGAGATGTGGTGATAACAGAAGTCAGCTGCACACCTGATTTCCATCACTGTACAGCATTTGATGATTGACCCTTTCAGGGAGTTGTGTCAGTTTTTATTTTTCATTTTTCACATCTGCTTGTATTCATTGGATTTGGCTTCAGTTCCAGCTTAAGCTATGAGTAAGAACCTACTCCAAATCTATTTTGGTTACTGCTTCTTACCTGTTTGACTCAAGTCAATCTTTTATAACAAACTGTACCTTTCCAGAGACTTTGTTGAGAGTATGTGCAGTCAAAACAACCCAAATTCCAGTTTTAGAACAGTCTACTAAAATGCAGCACATCAGCATCACCTAACACTTGATCTTAAAGGATCTCTTAATGGATGTATAAATGTGAGGCCAGCTCTTTCAGTATTTTATTTGCTGATATTGTTTGTGTAACTTTTACCAGGAGGGTTTGAAAACATATGAAGATTAAAGCAACTCATTGGAAATATTTATCAGAGTTGTGAGATGACTGCTATGTGTTTGTAAGTAGGTCTAGAAATTTTATGTGTATGATGAATGAACTACCAATTTAGAGTATGTGCCATGGGCAGCCTGTGTGGTGCAAGAACCTTCTTTGCGTAGTCGATGTTTCTGTGAGGTACTGTATTCTGGCTAGAGCCACTGGGAACATGCTCACCTTGGGAGTCTACCAGGTTTCTCACAGGCTGGTAGTGTAGGAGGTCCAGAAGATGCTTTTTAACAGTGTAATCTGGATATGCAAAAATAATGCCTCTGGAAAGCTTGATTTGTGTTGTTTATGTTGAAAGCACTAGAGGGAAGACCGACAACTACACATGTGGGTCTGTGCTCTGAAGCCTTGGTGATGCCTTAAATATCAGTGTGGTGAATGAATCCTCACAACTGAGAGGTGTCAGTTGTGATTTGCACAGCAAATTTAAAGATTACTTTTGTGACGTAACTGTGAAGTATTTATTTTACCTTAAAGCCATCATATTACCCTTCTAATGACTTTTTCCCCCAAAATAGGAGGGAAGGACAGAAGAAGTGGCCTCATTCTGACAATTCCATTATGCCTTGAACAGACGAGTATGGACGAGCTGAGTGTCACACTTGACTACCTACTGAGTATCCCAAGGTGATTTCAAAGGCGTTCTGTACAGGGTTGCCTTTTTTCCAGTGGTGGAAGGAATCTTTTTATTGGTTTTTCTTTTAATTTGCCTTTCAATGCCAAATGAATTTTACATAAATGTTTGTTTAAAATGGGATGCTGTCTGACTGAATTAGAAATATACATCCCACTAAACTAAGGGATATGTACTAAGGCTTACATATGTCCTTTATTCTAGATATCTGGCTTTGGGATTTTTTGTCTTTTGTATTTCTTCACTCCTTTCTTGTGATATCTTTGTAATTTCTTTTTAATGACAATGCACTTAAATTATTATGTAAATTAATGAGCCATTCTAATGAAACTTCTAAGCTTGCAAAGGTAACATTGCCCAAAGTAAAAAAACAAACTTCCTTTTCTCTTTGCTGATTTTTGTAGCGCTTAAGTGTGCACTGAGTTTGAAAACATACGAAGTCTTACTGAAGTTAGTGAGCAACTCAAATGTTTGAAATAAAGATACTGCTTAAATGTGCTGAATGACAAATTGAGCATCCTGACATCCAGAACTTGCTGTAAAATCATTGTTGATTAAGTTCTGTGCATGTAACACTGCAAGCATGTAGTGACAGCTCTTGGTTCTGCCTTAGTTAACTGCATTTTTTTTTCTTAAGATCCAGAGATCGATCTGTATCAGAGCTTTGTTTTGTTCTCTTGTGCCACTGATATAAAAAGGAAAGAAGCCTCTCAGAGAAATGCTTGCTTTTGTATCCCTTTAAATTTGTCTTCTGGAAAGAGAGGAACAATGCCATAACTAAAGATTGTTTAGTGTATTTTGCTTATTACAATCTATAAATGTTTTTAAAACAATTAAATGAACCAATTGGGTTTTTTGAGTTAAGATGGTTTAAAAGAATTCTGACTGGGTAGAGAGAAGCAAAGAATAAACTCAGGTTGCTTACAAGTAAAACATCAACAGGTATGTGGAGTATATTGCACAACATTTTAGTTGTGGAAGTTCTAGGGTTTTTCAGACAGCTTGTTGTCTCTTGTAAAGTGATGAAAATCCCAAATGTTCATCCACACAAGTCATCTTATTGACTTAAGGACGTGGCCATATTTATGCAACAGATGCAGGCATTGTTGTTCTAGTAGGCATTAATTGTTCTGCAGTCTCTTCCTGATGTATGTATTTACATATATTAGTGTAAAAATAACTATCTGAAAATTCAAAGTACTCTGTGTACTCCATACAAACTGGGAAATTTGTTGAACGCAAAGTTCAGTGTTCCCACATCTAAGTTATGTTTGTCAGTTGTGGAAAAAATGACCTCTCTTTTATGGTGGCAGTATGGAAAAATCGTTGTAATTTGTGTTTGCATGGGTTTTTTTAGTGGGAAATGCAAACTCTTTGGGCTAAGTGCTTGCCTTTTTTCTTCTGGAAAGACTTTCTGAAGAGTGTGTGGAAAAAAGGAGGGGTGTGGGGAGGGATCTTTTCCCTAACCCAGACAGAGATCCAAGAAACATTAACGTTACTTTTTTCTCCAAGTTCTATGTGTAAGGTAACCTAATATGTTTAACTTTTAATTCGGTTGTGTGTGTCAAATGTTGTAACTATATCTGCTTTGAAATATGCATTCTAATGTTGATGGATAGCTGTGGCCAAAATTTAAGAGGCGTAACTGTTTATAGTGTCTTGGGTAAAATTTCTTTGGGGGTGTGTGTCGAGCTTTCCTAAAACTTGAGAAAACTTATTCCTAGTGTTTAAGTCCACTGTTAAAACTTTCTTTGGTGCTATTTAAAATTCTTGGATTCTGAAGAGGCTTCTTCAGAATCCAAGAAAAAAAAAAACCCACAATGTTATGCTCTTGTCTGTACATACTCAAGTTTGCTTCCTTTGTTGCATTCTCTTTATTGTGGGTCAAATCACCAAGCGTGGGGTTTTTTATTTCTATTTTAACTTTCATACGAACACTTATGTTTGTGTTGGCTGAAGTGATTAGCTCACTTTTGAATTTGCTTGTTTCTGTGTGTGTTTTGGTTTTTTTAATAGGTTTAGTAGTAGAGAAGAGCAGATGCTCATACTGCTAGTTTCCAGTGAACCCAAGGAACCCATGTCTCAAGATGCCGTAGTAACACTATTCATCTTGTTCTTAAAAGTAGTGGTAGTGTGACTTTTGAGTTAATTCTGATTAAACATTGCATGCATAAAGCCTGAATGTTCAGAGTGCTTCCAGAAAAATCATGTATGTGATCCCAGAAGTTCACTAAAACCAAAAGGAAGTATGGATTGGCAGCCAACTTTGCAATTATTTTTCCTAAATAGACTAGTAAGTTGTCTTCCCCCCCTTTTTTTTAAAATCCCAAGATACATTTGTCTTTTATATGTACCTGACGAAGCTCAGCCTAAACATGAAATAAATAATAGTTAAATTTATTGGAATGAAACATAATGCTTACTTTTACGTGCAAGTTGCCTTTTTTTTTTTTTTTTGTTGTAAGCTAAGGAGATCACAGACATGGCTTTGTTTTGCAATTGCAGATTTGGGTGCTAAAGGTTACATAATGCTTTTCTACCTCATGTAAATGCCATGTTTTTTAGTTACTTATAACTTTACTCAATCTGAGACGTATCTAATGTGGTTAAACAATGGTGAAATTGTAGGCTCGCTTCCATGTCCTCTTCTGGCTGCTGCTGTGCTGGCTGTGAGAAGGTAATGCTTCCCAGCTGTTGGTGGTGTACAGAGGTTGCTGCCTCCATTAAGCACTGCCCAGCTATTGTTGTGAGCGCTTTGTTGCCAGCTTCAGTTAGAAATGAGTTGCAGAGCTCTTTGTGGGAATGAACAGAGAGTGAAGAAAGCTTTCACTATTTCCTCTCATTTGGTACTTGAGCAGAAGTACCTTTGAATTTTTGGCTTTGCAGCTAGCTCTTTTCAGCAGGTTGTTGTTTGTGTTTTTGATTTTTGTTGTTGTTGTAATAACACAGGCTCAAACCTTATTAGAAAAGATGATGTCTTTCTTGTAGATCCCTATGCAAAGACTCTGTCCTTGTAGAGGCTTTTTGTGCACTGCAATTTCTAGGCTTTTTGTTCAGGAAAGAAATTTAAGCATGGACATGCATCAAATGATAGGTAGCTCTAGCCTCAAATCTGCACCAATTCACAAGTAATCTCTTAAGAAACTGACATCCCTTTCTCTTCCTTACAAAACTGTAGATCAGCCTCTTCTTTCTAAAGATTTTGGGAAGTTTACAATTTATGAAACCTTTTCATACTTGCTAAAGTTTAAATAAATGCTTGAATTAAGAAATACACTTCAGTACTACTGAAAAACTGTTATTTGGGATATCTATTAATATGCTTCAGTATTAAAATAGAAAGTTATTTCTAAATGAGTAAACTTAAGGTTTATAAGACAGTGCTTTTGTAAGTAAAAAAGCTATGTAGTTGTATTTTTCAGTAGAGTTGAAACCCAAAGTCATTGTGTTTCATGTTCATGAATTTTATTTTCTCTAAATGTTTTCTTCTTTTAGTGAGAAGTGTAAAGCTAGAGGATTTACTGTGATAGTGGATGGCAGAAAATCTCAATGGAACGTGGTAAAGACAGTTGTGTTAATGCTACAGGTAAATAAATTCTTAGGTATTCATAGTTCATTGATTATTTTTATAGATGTGAATCCAACACCTGTCTTATTGTAGGGGCAGTAATCTCTTGAGAAATAGAGAATTTGTGGCCTTTTAAAATTACAAAAATGTAGTTCTGTGCAGAAAGAAACATTGTGAAAAACAGATGATACACCTTGCTCAAGTGAGGGACAAGTTCATTATGTACTGCACACAATTGTAGACCTTATTCTAAAACAGAGTTTTAGTTTAAAAAATAAATACATTCTTGGTGTCGTCAACTGTGAGTAGTAGGAATGTCTGCAGGGGAACACTGATAATGCAGCTGAGTAGGTTCTCATGCAATGTGCTGTAGTATTTTGTTTCCATTGTAATTTTCTGTAACTGATTTTGTTGTGGATAATAGACATAATCACAAATTATATTCTGGATGCTATACAAAGCAGCAGAAGAAAAAAATAATTGCCAATTCCCAATTAAAGAAACTTAATAACAATTTATTATTTTAGCTTTTCGGAACAATGGGTTTACAATAAAGTCTTGTTTCTACTAAATAGTAAAGGTTATTTTCTGGTCTTCACTGGTCAAAGAAAATAAGTGATAGAGCATTCTGAATAGATGAAAGAATTTGGACTACTGCCTTTCTTATTGCAAAGATGACTTCTCTTTTTCAGAGCAGCTTTCCTCTCAGAATTACATGAAGCCTCACAAAATGTGTCAAATACAAATAATTTCATTTTTTTGTCCTGCTGTCTTGTTGTTGCTCTTGGGTTTTTAAGTCTGTTTCAAGGTGTCTTTCACCTATTCTTGACTAAGATGACATTCCTATTAATAGAGTTACAGTAATTAGATCCACTATGTTCTGATTATGATCTTGACTGACGTTCCACTTCAGCTAGCATGCAGTTGTGACATTTAATGGGAACTTCAGCTAGTGGGGAAGGTAGCTATTTGCTCATGCTCAGATTTCACTGGCATCCTGTCAGTACAATTCCTGCCAGTGTGAAGCCTGCAGAAACATGAGTTGCACATCTGTATCTTTAATTTGATAAGGAAACAGTGAAGACGATTTTCCTAGGTAAACTAATCACTTGAGCAGGCCACTTGAGATTTCTCTCTGTTTGGGGACATGTAATTCTCAGAGGTGCTGTTTGGTCATCAATCAGACACTTCTGTGTTAAAAATACTGTCTACCTTTAAATATTTTTTGCATATTCATTACAATGATAAAAGAATGAACTATCTTTTTTTTTTCAGTGCTGTGATTGCTAAGTTGGATGTATTTAACTTTTTCAAAATTATATTTTTATTAATAAAACAAGGTATTGAAGAGAATTCCAAGGGAATGTGTCACCTTTATGTCAGTGCTGTGATTATCTACCTGTTGGTTATTAGTATAGCTGATGACTTGGGAGTAATCAAGAATCTTTGTTCCTTGTTCTACATTCAGTGTAACAACATAAAATCAACTTGGTAGCTGAAATTACTGGTTTAGGCTGAGGAATGTTTTCCTAGTAATACTTGTATGAATTAATATGCTGAAATGTTAATGTTAAGTATATAAGGATATACTCTTTTCACAGGTGATTTAATAACAATGTATGCAACTGTTTCTAAATTTGTGATTACTGTTTCATTCTACATAGCAAATGACATTGGTAGAAAGCCTTGTTCTTGAAATATTTTTGTAATGAAATACCATAAATAAAGTCTAGCCAATAACTCATGGTGTTCTATACTGATATAGCATGAACTAATAGTTATGCCTCAGGACTAGGAGTGAAGAAATGAGATTTTCTTTTCAGTTCTGACATGATTTTGCTATGAAATTTAGTGCAATCTACTACAAAGCAGGATGGAACCAATGTGTGACATAGATGCAGGAGACTTATTTTAATTTCTGTCTGTAAATTTCAAGTTCTTGAAGAGATGATGACATGTAAATGGAATTCAGTTCTGTGTGAAATGAAGGCTTAATCTTGAATGTTTTGCTTATTTTTTCATTTGTTTTTCAGAACGTTGTTCCAGCTGAGGTGTCACTTGTTTGTGTAGTAAAGCCAGATGAATTTTGGGATAAGAAGGTTACACATTTCTGCTTTTGGAAAGAGAAAGATAGACTTGGCTTTGAGGTATGTAGAACTTTGGTCTACTTCAGTCAAAAATACCATTTCTGGAATATTAGAATAATTGGATGAAAATTAATGTCTCTTTAAAATAGTTATAGTCCAGCTGCTTTGTGGGTAGCCTTAACAAACCATTACAGCCTTTAACTTTTTCCCACTTTAATAATAATATTAAATGAAGGGGGTCTCAAATTAGAAATGTGTGGCATTTTATCTTTGTCCACTAAGAGGATAAAGTTGTTTGATACATAGAGTGGATGTTTGGAGTAAGAAATTGTTGTACAAGGCTTAGTGTGATGTTTTTTTTTTTTTTTATTAGTCTTCTATAATAGGCTGTAGAAATGCAGGTTGTATGGTTTCACTAAATCAGTAATAAAGATTTTGAAGAATATCTTGTTGTTGCATGCATCTTCTTTCATTTTTTGAGTTCTTTGACATTATTAACAAAGGTTATAGGTCCCTTCAGTTTGCCAATACAAGCTGATATTTTTCATAGTTGGTGAGGCAGAGTTTACAAGAGATTACACACTAATGTTAGCAGTTCTAATCTTTTACCTTTTTAGGAGGTTAATGGAAACCTCAATTTTCCCTATTTTTAGAAAATTATCTATATCATCAATCTTTCCAATCATTTCTGAAGCTAATCTTGTTTGAACTACAGCAGGCTTGCTGTGCTCACCAAATACTAAAATGTCTACTTGTTTTGTACAACAAAGCTCTTGGCGTCTTTTTTGTGAAAAAGACTGAATAGAAAAGCATTTTGCAGCCTTGGCCATAGCTGTGTAATTCTTTCTGATGGTAAGATTATAACATTTTTCAATACTTCTGTAGAAAACTTAGTTCAGGGAAAATAGTAATTGGAAGGTGGCAGCTGGAAGGTTATGTAATTGCTAAATAATATAAATCTAAAGACTCTATTGTCCAGATATAATGCTGTTAGTTCATATGAATTTTGACTTGTTAAGTTTTGTATCAGACTACACTTAGAATAGGTGGCTTCACTTTAGGAAACAATTCCTGCATGTGAAAGTGCTCTGAAGGAGTGTGGGGGTAAGGGGTAAGATTCCTATTTTCAATCAGATAACAAAACTCTTTTTAATTTAAATCTGCTTTAAGATTCCTTTTACTACAGTACTTCATTTTTTTGTAATCTCCGTTAGAGTCTTATAAGTAAGGAAATCCTGCACGTTTGCCTTGAGATTGTTTATCTTACAGATGAAGATCATATTTTCTTTTTGAGTGATTCTTTAAAGACAGATTTGAGAAGTAGCCCAAATTCAACAGAACAATCCAAAGAATCTCCGAACAGCCTCTTGTGTGTTTGAAAGTCTGCAACCAGCAAGATATTCACTAATAAAGGTAGTGAAGTCCATGAAATTTTGCCACTGGAAGTGGTTCCAACTATGATAATCTTGTGACTTGCATTACAGTTAAACTGTCTTGGATTTCACAGATGTCTGTCTGTCCCTTCACCTGAATCCTTTGAAGGGGACTCATAGAGAGGTGTGGTCAAAGTATATTCCCATCTTGAAATTCAGCACGTAGCAGCTCAGTCATAGCTTCTTTAATCAAAAACATGAGTGTGGTGGTGTCTACCTTTTATAAACTAGCCTATTGTTTGGAGCACATCCAAGATGAAAATTGAAGAAGAGACTGAACCAACCATCTGTACTCAAAAGGAAGATATTAGAGCTTGTGTTTAGAAAGCAGCTTCTGTTTGCAATATTCAGTTTCACACAGGTACTTTAAGGACATTGGGTAAGCACCAAAGTCCAGAGAGTGGCAGTAAGAAAGGTGAACCCCCTTATTTAGCAGTCCCTACTGTCTGATTTAGGCTTTCTTTTCCCATCTGCACACCTGTAAATACGGTCCTTGGACAAGTTCAGTAAGATTTTGAAGTTGTATTATAAAATAACTTTATACAGTAGTTGTTACTGTATACATCATGGTATTGCCAGTTTAGAAATTAATCTTCTAGAAGATTCTTCTTGCATTTTTCTTTAATATAACTCAGCTAGAATCTATTTCTAGACAAATTAGCAGAAAGCCCACAGAAAATATGTTCACAAAGCAGGGGTAATTTTACATGGCTACGATAATAAAAGTATTTTAAGGTGTGACTTTAAGGATTTGCTAATAGTCATTAAATGATAATTCTGTAATGAAATTTAGTAAGCTTAATAATTTTCTGAAGCACATTTTGTGTCGATGATGTAAGCATTGTTGGCGTAGACCACTGGAGTTGCGCAACTATTTTGGTTTCTGTTTCTAAGCTACTTTTTTCATTACTGAATCATAAACATTTCTCCCTGACCTTAAATTTTTATCTAAGCTTCTCTTAATTGTTCTGAAGTTTTAGGAAGAGGAAAATAAAGTATTACAGATGCATTTCATGTAGGTATCTATCAGGTGTCAATTATAAGGAAATGATGTATCATTTTACAAGAAAAATAGTAATAGCATTTAAATACAGCAGCTGCTTCCTAGGCAGGATGAAAACTTCAGATTTGTTCCATAATCCCTCCTTCTATCTTGTTTTGATGAATGGGCAGATCAGAAGTTTGTATGAGTAGAGGATATAACAACAGGTAATTGCTGAATTCTTATCTTGGTTGATAGCTGTTTGCTTTTGAGTTTCCCTTCCACCTAACTTAAAAGCACTGAAAGAGGGTGCTACTGCTTCAAGCGTGAGGGGCTGCCCCATCAGCTTTGGGGCAATTGTCATCTGACTGTGGTTGGATAATGGTGTAGAGTTGCTATAGATGTTTCTGAAGAGGCTGTGTGATACCACCCTGGCTCATGGCTTTTGCGTATATCTTGCATGGTTTTGGGTTTGTTTTGTTTTCTGTGCAATAACTCATATTTTTAAATGTTGTTGTTCATTAAAAGACAGAAAGTTGAGGGAACAGTAGGAAAAATCTTTTGCTTTCCCAGGTAATGAGTATTGCCATTGGGAAGCCTTTACTCTTCACCATTCATTAACTTTTGGTTATCTGTTACTTGGTTGTGATTAGGAAAACTGGCTCAGTAAAAATGACCCACCTTCTCTGTGCTCCAAATAATATTTGCATTAGAGACAGTAGGAGGTCTTTGCTGTGTTCCTGATGTGGGTGCAGAGCACTGATAAGGCTGTGGAAGCCTCTTAACTCATACATAAATCCACAGCTGCACAATTGTATACTACCGGCAGTAAAAAAACAAAGCAACACCCAACTTGTGTTTTGGATCATGGGTTAGATTTGGATAACTATTTGGAAAATTCAAGGTTGCTTTTGCACCAATGAAGTGAATATGATATAAAAATTGAAATGAAGGTATGAAATGTTTATTCACTTGAGCGTAATGTAATTTTGTTTGAAGTGAATGCTGTGTAACGGTGATTTCTAATGGGGCATCGCATCTACCTCCTATTTGTTGCTACCTGATCTTTTAATACCTTAATATTGCTGCATGAAGCCTTTAATCACAATGCTTGCCTTTCTGTTCAAAGGCAGAGGTCCTCTGCTTCAGAGTGAGATGTGGTGATTATGAGTTGCAAAGCACTGAAAGTAAATGTGGGAATTGAGATCAAACGGCTACTGGGTGGATAAATACAAAGAGGTGGGCTGATTCAGCTGAGTAAAAGCGTATATCCTTATTCTGTTTATTATTAGGGTTGGTCTTGGACCTGCCTCAGGTCAGTTCCAATTCATCCTCCAGCAGAGCTTTACTCTGTCCCTTTATTTGTCCCTATAATGCTTATTAGCAACCAGTTCATGTGTTCACTAAAGCAATTTTTTTTTTCTGGTCTCCTGTGCTTCATAATAGGAGAGTTGTCTTAATAATTGCTCCAGGAGTGTCTTTCAGCTGAAATGTTGTGTATATTACACTGTAATACTTAATACTATTAATATTTTTAGATGAATGAAGAATAGGGTTTGACCATAACAATTTGCAACTGTGTTTTGAGGTTCTGGGAGGTGGTGGTTTTTTACTTTTTTATTAATATGTTCCACATAGTGATGTGAAAAAAATTATTCTTAGTAGCTGTAGTGCGTTGTATTTGATTGTGAGCTTTTCATATGGAGATAACTAGGATAACTGGAGGAGAATGTGTACCATAAAAGTGGAAGAAATGTACAAGTTTGTACACAGTGCAAAATTGCATACAGACTGGTGAGAATTTTTTTTTTTTTGCATATGCCATTCATTTAAGGGACTGGGAAGAAAAATAATCTCTGATTTAGGTAAAAAATGCTTCATGCTTGCACTGTACCAGCTAACAACTGTAAGTCTCTAGTAATAGCGTCAGAAATTTCTTATGATGATGTATTGGCAGAATCCGGTCTGGAAAATCTCAAGTCTCTAATGTCACGTCATCAATATACAGAGGAGCACAGAAACCTAAACCCCACTTTTTTTCTGTGAAAATATCCTACATATCAACCTGTTTATCGTCCATATACTTGCATATAAGAATTTCTCTGAAAGAAATATTGTCTAACTGGCTTGCTTTTTCCACATTGTATAGCTGAAAAATATCTAGTAAGATCTTGTTGTTTGTTTATAAGTGTAGGAACTGTTTAAGAAGATAACTGGAAACGGTAAATCCAATGTGACAATTTTTCCTATCATTCAAGTAAAGTAACTCTTCTCTGTCTACCTAAATCAGGGTACATACCTGAGTAGATAATTATCTTCTTTAGACTAACAGTCTTTATTCTGAAAGTGATTAAATACCTGTTACATGGTTATAGCAATCCTTAATGTTCCAAAAGGTAAAATCCCTAGCCCAAACTCTTTTATATATGCTTTGCTTTTTTTTCATGCCATTAAAACACACTGTGGTCCAGAACTTCTACTGTGTTACTACAAGGGGGTTTTACACTATTCTTGTCTTTTGAAATTAGTTATTGTTACTACATGTCTCTGTATCTTAGCTCTAAGTATTCTATGTGGAAATTAATTATGGCACAATCATTCTCAATTTACCTTTTAAGAATAATGCTAATAAGCAGAGTATTGCTCCACAGAAAGAAGAATGAATAATGCTTTGTAGGATATCTTTAATTTTTGTATCGGGTCTTCTCAGCGATTTAATACTGAGGCACCAAAGCACGTAGCTTTTATGGACTTGCCCAAAAATACATATAGGAGTTCCATTTTTTGTATCAAAATGATGCTGATTTAAATGCATCTCTCCTTTCATCTGTATATATCTTTGTTGCTGTATATATCTTTTTTACTGGAGGCAGTAGGTCCTTTCTTTTAAAAAAACCTGGGCCAAATCAGGGAATTTTCCCTGTGGAGCTGGAGTACGTAAGCCTGCATTTACGTCACGTTCTAAATTCAGTTCTAAAGAAGGGTGTGTTGGAAAATACAAGAGTGTGTGTGCCTATTAGCCTCTTCTCCAGGATGGAAAAAGATAGCGTGCTAATTATTATCATGAGCCCTGGAGGGGAAGGTGAGTGAGTGGGCAAAACTGTGAGTGCTGGAAAGTGAGGGAGACAGTTACTGGGAGCGGAGTTGACAGTTTTGTCTAGTACATATCTAGGTTCTGATAGCTGCTCTTGGGTTTCTAGTATGCCAGATTTCTGTGTGGTGCTAGCCAGATAAATATTTAATTTGTGTTTCTCAGTATAATGTTAAATCAAATCATCATTGTACAGATTAGTGTCCCATATTAACAAATAACTCTCTATCCTACTTGGTGTTTAATCAAATAGTGTTTTCAAAAAAAAGGACTGAAATAATATTTATCATCAAACAATGGGATTCTTCTCCTCGGAAGAGGAAGTCTCTACAGCTCCGTGGCAATGAATCACTGTCAGACCAGATATATGGGCAGCTATATTTTGTCTGTTAAAAGTGTCATAGATGTTCTTGAAAAATCACCAGGAAAACAGTTGAGGCTGTATTTGAATTTTTCCAGCAGCTGAATATGCTGGAGAATAAGCACAGCTAACTTTCAAAAAAGCAAATGGTAAAGATGAATCTGACTGTGCTTTACAAAACAATTGTGATTCACACTTAATTTTAAAAAGAAAAAAAAAGTTGCTGTTTTTTATACAAAAGCTGCCTTCAGTGTAGTGTGAAAAATAAACATAGACGTTCTTCGATTTGGATTTCTGCAGAGGCTGAAGTGCAGACTTATTCTTGCAAAATCTCTGCCTTGTCCGTTGAAGTTTTCCTTGTATTTTTCCAAAGCTGTTTGGACATGTAAGCCACTAGCATAACAAATCATCAAGAATCAATCCACTGAGAAAACAGCTTTAATACTGAGCCCAAAGGATTTTATCAAGAGTCAGCATTTTATACCTATCACCCAGGCTGTGAGAGGGGAAGAGCTGTCTGGGCTTCGCAGTGTTTCTTGGCAGAATTTTTGGGAAATGAACAAACCCCCCCCTACTTAAGGCCTGTTCGAATGAGTATTTTAGGAATAACAGATTCTTATTTTCCGGTAAACAAATTATAAAAGTATTAAATGTTTTGATGCTGGCTTATTAAAATTAGTAAATGAGGCAGTGATGTTTTCTTCATATTGAGTAAATATCATAATATACTCTTAGAGTAGCTACGTTTATAGTCAGTTACATTGTAATTGTTACAACAAATTGTAACATAATTTTAACATTATTATTCTGTGCATAAGCATTCTTGTCATTAGTTGCATTTCTGTCACTTTTGCATAACATCAAACAGGTAGTACTGTCTATAATATATATTCTATTAGTCTTAGAGTCTTTTTCTAAAGTTGCATCTAGTTTTATGACTAACATCACTTGGTACTCACATGGTCATGAGGTTTACTTAAAATAAGTGAGAAACTGTGGCACGTGTTAGTAATGCACTTTCAGCCCACATAAACTTCCCATATTTGCTGCCAGGTGCCATATTTGAGCACCTGGTAAGAAATCTTGCAAAGAATTGCGAACTTGGTCAGACTTTCTGGATGTTGGATATGACATTGCTTGGAGCATAAAAAAAGCTAAGGAGAAAAACCCACGAAAAACCCAAAACAACAAGAAAACAAACAAACCCCATAAAAATAAAAAAGCCCAAAACAAAACCAAATCCAAACTAACAAATTATAAATAACATTGATATGTGTATGCAATTCATTCTCTTATCTTCATAAATGATTGTGTCCGGATTGGCTTTTTTCTGTGAAATTTGATGTATTTTTAGGTTTACAGTGTTGTGTAATTGTCAGTTAGTAATCAATACTTTTTCTAAGAGATGATGCCAATTATTCCTTTAAACTAAATCTGTTTTTTAGCACCTTTTTATTCCTGAGATCAAAAATAGGATTTATTCCCCTTATTATGCTTCTGTACCTATTTCCCAGTATAAAGCTTTTGCTCTGATAATAGATGTAGAATAGTACCATCCAATTTGTTTGGATAATCTTCGTCATTTATCTCAGAACTGGGACACATTACTCATGGATACCAAGCTATGAATATTAATGCAGATATCTACTTCTCTTAGGAGATCATATGCTTAGACTTCACTTGTTTAAATTTTGTATTCTTAGGGGATGTGTGTTGTGTTCTTTTGGAAAGTAACTGCTCCTTTTTAGATTCAGCAGTATGGCTGCTGTGATACTACACACTTTAAAAAAAGGAAAAAAAAAGTCTCGTTACTGAAATTTTACACCATCTTGTCTGCCAGTAGCTCCTGGTTTGACTCTTGACATTTGTCTTAAAGAGCTCTTTCATTTCTTCCCTGAAGTAAGTTAGTTCAGATGAATGTTTTTAACATTTTGGGGGCACATTTACATGTCCTGTTGAATATCCAGAATTCCCCTCTGATCTTGACATCTGCTTCTCTCTTGTTGCAGATGATCAATCAAAATAATTGCAAAAATCAGCAAACGATGTAGAGAGAGAGGTCAGCTTTGTACAAACAGTATTTGGAGCTTTGCTATTCTGAAAGATAAGTGTTAGTGGCACTGTTGCATGGATCCAAATCATATTACTAGAAAAAAAAAAACCCACAAAAATGTAGTCTCACTCCTGAGAAATAAGGAAATTTTGCAGTTGAAGCTTAAGACTTTGCAGTACATGGGGTTTTGGGTTTTTTTGGCAGTTATTTAAAAGGTTGTTTTGATTTTTTTCAAAAATAATAAACTTCTGCCAAAGCACTGTTCTGAGTTATTTCTGCTAAGGCTTTCACAATGTTTTAGGAGGCCAATATTGTAGAAAGCAAGTTTGCTGATTAGAGTAGAGCAATGATAAGAGCTGCTACAATTCTTCTAGGTTTTAAAAAGAACTGCATGCAGATAATGATGATGGGGACTCTGGTCAGTAGTAAACAGGGCATATTTGAAATCTGCTACCACTGTCACCTTATTAGCTGTCACTGTTTTCAGAAATGGCTGGATCAAGTTGGAAGGGAAGCAAAGATCTATAGAATCATAGAATGGTCCAGGCCAGAAGGGACCGCCAAAGGTCATCTAGTTCAGCCTCCCCATAGTCAGGAGGGACACCCCCAACTAGACCAGGTTGCCCAGGGCCTTGTTGACCCTCCCCTTGAATATCTCCAGGGATGGGGCCTCAACCACCTCCCTGGGCAACCTGTTCCAGTGCTCCACCACCCTCATAGTAAAGAACTTGTTCCTAATATCCAATCTAAATCTGCCCTTTCCCAACTTAAAGCCATTGCCTCTTGATTATTATTTTTTTAGATATATTATTATTATATATATTATTATGCATCTAAGGATTCAATTATTTATAGGTTTTTTCTTAACCATCTGTTCAGGTCTATTCGTTTCTCCCTCAGGAAATTTAAGCTGTTCACTTTAACATCCTGTTCTAGTCTGCTGTCCAAGGGCTTATACTTTGGATTAGGAAAAATTTTTTTTTCCTGGAGTCAATAAAATAAAATAACTCTGAAAAAAGGGAAAAGAAATTGGTCCAGTTGCAAGCAAACAGTGGGATATTTCTATTTTTATAACTGTAAGTGGTCTTCATTTGTACCTCTGTCTTATCCAATAGAAAGACATCACCATTCTCTTCACATAGGGAGGAGAAACTCAAGGTGTTCTCTGTAGTTAGTGGTCTAGTGCAGTTTGGTAATGATTTTAGAGGGAAGGATGACAAATAATTTTAAGTATGCTGTTAATAAAGTATTAAACTAGTGAGGAGTTTGAAGAGCCTGTGTGACTAAAAGCTTTGAGAAGCACAATAGACAATATGTGGAAGTATGACATTCAAATGCAAAGGTGGAATGCTCATTCATAAATGAAAACTTTTTTCAGGATGTGGTAGTTTGACATTTATTTTCACAAAAGGTTAAAGACAATTATTGTGATTGGATTTTGAAAAGTTTTAGCAATTTGTGACAGCAAAAGTGTGCATGCTATAGGTGCTGAAGTTAAAGTAGAATTTATATCTCTAAAAGGGAAGTGTCTTCTCCCTGTGCAAAATCACACCTACAGTTTTTCAATGTTTTTTTTTTCTTTGGCTGTTTGTCTATGTTCTTATGGTCCGTTAATCTATAGTAGCTGACTAAAACAATATTTCAGAAGCTTCAGAGGGCAAAATGTAGTTTTGACACCTAGAAATACCAGTTACTAACTGAAAGCATATGGAGGTTGTTACAATAGCACTGCTACTAATCTAGGTCTAGAACCTTGTGGGGTGATTTTTTTTTTTGGTCAGAGGATTGTTTTGTCATACAGCTAATACATTTGTTACCTGCAGGCTTTGCTTCACAGGAAAAAACTTTTTTTTTTTTTTTTTTTTTTTTAAAATGTTTCCCTGGTACAATTTGTAAAGCATGTCCCTTGCCTGCTGAACTTCCTGAAGGGATCTCAGTTTAAAAAAAAATAAATCAGAAGTAAGTGGTCTCAGTGCAATCTGTCCATTTTTTTTTGGGTCATTTGGTTTGGTGTTTTGTTGTTTGTTTTTTTTGTTTTTAAAACTGGTATTTCAGTGATGTGAACCAGCTGCCCTATTTAGATTAGTTTCCATACCAAAGTGTCCTGAATGGGTAAATTAATTTTATCCTTTTTTATGAACTCACGGAGGTGAAAACAGAATGTAAAAATGACCTAAAATATAAATGTGTACCTAAAAAAGGAAGAAGAAAGGCTTTTTTTTTTTTTTTTTTTTTTGTTTTCTTGGACCTATTCTCTGGCGTTTGGGCTGGTTACTGGCTTTACTTAAACTACAAGCTAATTCCACTTATGGTAGCTACGTCCCATTAAGAACACAGGAGAATAGCCTATGTTTGCTGAATGTTGCTGGGAGATATTCCTTTACATATTAAATACTATATCATTTGTTTGGAACTACTCTGGATTCTTTAGTTGTAAGAATTGAAAAATCACAGAATAATTCCAATTGGAAAGGACCTCAGGAGGTCTCTATTCCAACTTCCTGCTCAAAGCAGGATCATCTATGAGTTTAGAGCACGTTACTCAGGGCTTTATACATTCAGGCCTCGAAAAACTGCCAACTATGGAGACCAATTGTTGTTGACTTGAATGGCTTTTGGTCTCAAGACCCATCTCAGAAACACCATATTTTCATCAATGATTTGGTGTATTAAATTGGCTTAGTGATCTAAACAGGTCTGAACTATCCTGAAGCAGTGGAAGACAAAACCCTTGAGGTAATTTTAAGGAAAAAAGCTGTAAGTTTAGGGTGGGTTTTCTGTCTTCCAGTGTCTGCACAACACAGAGCTGGACTAGCAGTAAAAGGTTCTTTCCAGTTGCCTCTTTCTGCATATCCTTGTCCCCTGCAAGAATATTTGCATGATTTTATGGTTTCTCAAAATTGTCTGTTTGTGTTTTTTTTCTTTCTAGTTATATATTGCCAATATGTCTGCTTCCATAGAGAGATTTAGAGACTTTTGTTTTTCCATAGGAATTATTCCAGGCTTAGCACATTGTGCATCAAAGCAACCTGTGCTGCCAAATTTTGGTTTAGGCTTATATGAATAAGGCTTAGCCAGGAGCCTCTAGAATACAGAAATGAAGGGAAGAATTTAGTCTTCTGACTAGCAGTAGACCTGTGTTTTCCTTTATTTCCTGAAGTAGTTAGAAAGAGTACAGCTGATCCAACTCTTACTGAGCATGTTTGGACAGCAAATGTAGGCATTTAACTTTTATGGCATAAACTCACCTCTGGGACTAGAAGTATTGCAAGAGAGTGATAAAAATACTAAGTGCTTTGCAATATGATATCCTGCTACTATATTTCGTTAAAAATAGATCGTGTGGTATGTGACTTAATCAAGAAGTATCAGCTACCACCTAGAAAACAGATATCTAAGAAACATATTTCTTTTTCCTATGGCAAATAGACGAGGTGGTACAGATGATGCTTTTACAGGCTTATATGTGAGATACATGCTGCACAGCAAAATTACCTGTCTGGTTTAGGCCCACGTTAATTGCAACCAGCCATACTTTATTTAAACATTATGCAGTAAAAGGGTCACTTTCTCTGAATCACAGTTCTCAGGTACTTAAGGGAAAATTTAAGCATTACTTACAAGTGTACCTAAAATTTCTTTTATTGTTGCAGGTTATTTTAGTATCTGCCAACAAGCTGACTCGATATATAGAGCCATGCCAACTAACAGAAGATTTTGGAGGAACTCTCACCTATGATCACATGGATTGGTTGAATAAGAGGCTGGTTAGTTTTCTTGTTTTCTTTCTCTTTTTTTTTAAAATGTCCCATTATTTTTTTTATTTGTGTATAAACCGCTAAGTGTGTAGAAACTGTCATATGTGTAGTAGTGCAGTTCAAATGCATGAATAGTCTTATGATAACTAACACTGGATTTGCTCAAGGGTTGATAAAGTTAGCGTTGAACCAAGTAGTTCCTTAATGAAGCTCTCTAGTAGACCCTCACTCTAGAATCATAGAATGGTTTGGATTGGAAGGGACCTCAAAGATCACCTTGTTCCAATCCCCTGCCATGAAAGAAAAGCCTGAATTTATGGTATAGTCATTACAAAGGGAAATCGTTTGGCTGCTGATAGGAGAAATCGAAAACAAGGAGGAAATACTTGGACTCTGCAATCTTCCAGGGTTATCTCTTAGGCCTTGGCTCCTACACTGAAACCTCTCCCAGTGCAGTTTCCCCAGTAAATACAGAGATGCAGTCAACGTCTAGGAGCAAATACACAACAAATTCATTAATAGATACAAATTGTTTAAGCAACTGTTGGTGCACATAGCACTCCAGAGTGTTTTTAATTGGTTCTTCAGAGATAATTGTTTTTCTGTTACTGAATTTTTTTTCAGTTACTGAAACTGAATTTTCAAAAAAATATTTAATCTTCAAAGAAACAGTGTGTTCCTTTCCCATGCAATGTATTCTTAAAATGTGTTTCTCGATCTAGGATCTCCAGTCTGACTGTACAGGACTGCTACAATCTATTATTTATTATCTTATATAATGAAAGAAACTGATAAGGATATTTCTATATAATATATCTTTCTTTTATCTTAGTTATTTATTACAATATAGCCCATATTAGCAGTGATTAAAAGCTGGAGTCTTCACAAAGTTGATAGTTTTAATCTAGTCAAGTGGGCTGTCAGATGCTTGTGTGACATGCCTAGCATTATTCTTAAGATTTACTTAAAGGCTTAAATGAAAATGTAGAATAAATATGTCCATGTAAACTTGCAGGTTTTGCAGAAATCTGTTTTTCAGTATTTAATTCAATCTGTCTTCACTATATTCAGTGCAACATATACTACCCACTAAGAAATCTTAGTGCTCCTTAGTGTTCCTTGAACAAAACTGTATTTTCTACTCTTTCTACCCTGCCACCTGAATGTTGGGAAATAATTACACTGTGTAGAGATTGAAATATTATTACAGAACTAGTGGATAAATTTGCGCTCATGCCTTCAATACTGCCACTTCAATTCTTAAATTAAAACTTGCCTTTTAGGTATTTGAAAAGTTCACAAAAGAATCGACATCCTTACTGGATGAGCTTGCTCTAATTAACAATGGAAGTGATAAAGGAAGTCAACAAGAAAAAGAGAGGTGTGTGATTTTTTGCTTTTTGGAATCAATGCTTCTGGATTATAAAATTTCATTGGAAATTCAAATGATATTGGAAGTGTGATATGCTGTAAATATTTCGAAACGTGTAAAGAAATTCTGAGAGTTTGTAATGTAGACTACAAAATTCATCTGTGTGTGTGTAGATAGCTGCTCATTTGGCTGTTGACTATATGCAGCTGCACTTCTGTTTTGATATGAGATTAAAAAAGCGAGGATTTCACTGAATGAGGAAACATACAGCTTCAGGTAGTAAAGGAAGTCAACAAGAAAAAGAGAGGTGTGTGATTTTTTGCTTTTTGGAATCAATGCTTCTGGATTATAAAATTTCATTGGAAATTCAAATGATATTGGAAGTGTGATATGCTGTAAATATTTCGAAACGTGTAAAGAAATTCTGAGAGTTTGTAATGTAGACTACAAAATTCATCTGTGTGTGTGTAGATAGCTGCTCATTTGGCTGTTGACTATATGCAGCTGCACTTCTGTTTTGATATGAGATTAAAAAAGCGAGGATTTCACTGAATGAGGAAAGAAACATACAGCTTCAGGTACCTCCTGCCTTAGTTGAAGTTTTTAGTGCTACTGTAATATAAATTATTAATAATGTTTGTTACTTGTTTATTATTATTAATGATGTTTTTGTTGTTTTGTTCAAGATCAATAGATTTGAACTTTCTTCCATCAGTTGATCCTGAGACAGTATTGCAGACAGGTATAGTAAGTCAAAAAATTTTAAAGTTGGTCAATAAACCTTATTCATTTCTAACCCCCAAATGAAAGTACAGAGGGCACAGTAACTATTTTAGCCATCTTCACAATATAATAAGCTTATCAATAAATGTCATCTTTGTTGGCTTAAAAAAAAGTGATGTCAACAAATAAATGGAAGAACTGCAAATGTGTCTTTTAAAATACGGTTTTTCATGATCTTGATAACATCTTTACGATATTACCATAATTAATACCTTTAATTTTGAGAATACATTGTTTCTTGATTATATCAGTGTGTTGGCCTTATAGAATGAATTTGTCTTGGTAGCCACCAAATGGTTACAATATAGATAGCATTTCCTACATGATTCTGATAATTTATGTCAGCCTGGTTCTGACCTGACCATTGGTAAAAGCAATGAATACCGTCTTCTGACTCTTTGCTGCTTAGATTCTCCCTTCAGCATTAAACAATTTGGGGTTTTTTGAATTGAAATCTTTTCTTAGGGTGAATTTCCTATGGAAAATAACATATAATAGACTGTTGATTTGGAATGGAAATTTGCTTAACAATTTGTGCCTTTGTAGAATAGGAAGTAATTCATAGCGTTAAGGTGGTGATCAGAGTCTGAGTGCTCAGAATCCTTATCTTACAGCCTCTTACAAACTAGTGTGTGGATCCCATGTAATATTTGCCACAGAGAACTACTGGCTTTATATGCCCTCTACATAAAATTTTACCTTATTTACATGTGTTTGAGTTAAAAGGTGAAATAATAGTTCCTTGCTGTGGTCTTTAAAGTTTTTAAAATATGAAGTGTCTGTAGACACTGGCACTAGGTTTTTAGTCTAATTGTGTATCGTCTAATAGTAAGATTTTTGTACAAAACAACATTTCAATTTGTTATAAGCAGATGGCTCCCAAGAGCATTAGTTTATATGCATTCTCTGTTTTCTTAATTATGGCATAATGAATTTTTTTTGAGCTGTGAAGTTTAATAACTTTCATTAAATCATGGAAGTTCCTAAGAGGCAACCTTTCTCTTTGATAGATTCACTGTATTGAAAGTTTGAGAATAAAAAATGAAACTCTCCCCAATTAAACTTTTCCATCTCTTAAGGGTAAATATGAATAAACTGCGGTTTTAGATAAAGTTTCTGTCTTCCATAGTTACAAGTACTGTTGCTTTCACAGGCTCCAAATCTACGTATGAAGTATAGTTCATAGAATTTTATAAGAATCTAGTTTTAAAAAAGAAGTTTTTCTATTGAAAATGTTAGTACTAACTTCTGAAACAATATAATAAAAATTCAAAATTATCCTAGTAGAGCTATGACTTGCAAAAACCTTTAAAGTCTTTGCTCTGCAGCTAATTGTGCCCATCTCTGTAGTACTACGAAAGATGTTTATTTCCATAGTATGGCAAAATGTATTTGAATTCTTAAGACACGTTCATTTCACAATAATATACGCTGAGAATTTAAAGCTGCTTGTTCCAATCTCCAAAGCCCTTGGCATTTTGATTGTCTAGATAATACCAGTTGAATTTAGAATCTATATTTCTGCATTTTCCCTGAGATATTACAATTGCTATCCTAGTTGTTAATTTTTTTTCTTTTATTGGACTTGCATGTTACTATTTTAAGACCTGCAGAACTGATGATGTGAAATTGGCAGATTTTCACTTTCATACCAATGTTTCTTTAGTGACCAATCACTGTTTTATTTGTTAACTTGTTCATTGAGCTTTTGGAGAACAAATTTGGTTTAGCGATGTTATGGTGTTTACCTCCTGAAAACTTTACCACAACTTAACAGTAACATTCTTCAAACAGTTTAAATAGAGGATTAAGCAATCAAAATGTACTGGTTTTGCATCTATGAAAGTCGTTATACAGATTCTGTACCCTGATATTGTGCTTAAGAGCACAAAGAAAAGAGTGAGAAAAGTGAGAAAAAATATTGATCAAAATACTTAGGATTCAGCTTCACACTTTCTATGAAATTTTTTACTTGCTATAAAAATCCTGAAAGATAAGAGATATTATATGCTCAGTTTTAGTGCTTCCAAATAATTCATTTAAGAATATGAATTGTTTGAGAGAAATACTTCAGATGCTACACAGTATTTTGAAGTAAACCAGAATACTTACAGTTGTTTTAGTCTCAGAATTGTGCCTTGCAATTGTTTCTCTACATTGATCAGTGCTATTGTTGATATGAATGTTAGTCACAGTATCTCCTTTATATATCTAAAATAAAATATATCATGTGATTTCTACCCTATGGTATGACAAATACAACCCCACAATTACTAGCTGCAAAAATGTACCACTGAATGGTCTAAAAGCAGGCATGATTACTAATAATTTTTTGCTTATCTTTTGAATCTAAATTAACCACATCATTATATGTATTCTTCAAGGTCATGAGTTACTATCTGAGTTACAACAGCGTCGGTTCAATGGTTCAGATGGAGGGGTATCCTGGTCTCCAATGGATGATGAACTACTTGCTCAGCCACAGGTCATGAAGCTACTGGACTCGCTCAGAGAGCAATATACCCGCTACCAGGAAGTCTGCAGGCAGCGTAGCAAGCGCACGCAGCTGGAGGAGATTCAGCAGAAGGTAATGCAGGTAAGCTTGGAGTTCTTGAATACTGTGAGCCAGTGGCTTGAGCTCAAGTCCCAGACTGTGTTTCTTACAAACCTAAGAATCAAGAGGTGAGAGCTTCATGTCTCCTTTCACTCCTCAAACTGCAGTGTGCTAGTTTCGCTGTGTGCTTTACATTGTGGCTATCACAGTAACTTTCTAAAGGTCACAATAAATTGGTTTGGTCCTTTGGAAACAGGCATGTAATTAGGACTTTAAACATTTTCTCAGCAGAGCCTCAGTAGAGAAAAATCAAGAAAATTGAATTAATTTATTCCTCTTGTGTTTATTACTTGAAATTAGATTTATATGTTTTCAAGCTTCTGTATAGTTTGAATATGCAGAAAATGAAATGGATATTGCTTTTAACCTTTCAGCATTGACATTTCTAATGCATGAGGAGTGCAAGTCAAGTACTTGTACAGTGTTCCAGGTATGTGAAAAGATAAAAAATAATCAACCTTGTTATTTCGAGCAGTGAAAATATAAATCTACTGAGGTAGATATTTTTCACTTACATAGTAGTTCAGATGGTTATAAAAAAAATTTTAAAAGCAAATGTTGTCTTTTGATATGTTGAGCTGGAAATAATAAAAATAAGTAAGAGCTGAAAATAGTACTACATAGAATGTATTAGCACAGCCGTGGATTTAATCAGGTGAGGGTTTTTTTAGTGTTAAAATTATAGTGGTTGAAAAAGATTTTCTGATTGAAACAAAATTTGTAATGTACTTTGGCAAATTGGCATTGTTAATGCAATTAAATAGACTTGTTTATTGGGATATCAGTTTCATTTTGCGGTATTTTTATTAGAATAGTTTTTTTGTTTCTCTGTTTACGCTATGGGTGCTACAACCTAAGTGAACTGAGTCTCAGTACACAGGAAAAACATGTTTTGCTGTTTTACTATGCTAATAAGTTTTATAAAGTGCATTTAAAATCTCTAAACGGCATGCAAATGTATGAGGAAAAACTTATTAAATCTAGAAATTGATTTAGTTTCCTTTTGGTTTACGGGAGAAGATTAGGCTGACAGAGAAAAGTAAGGAGAAATTGATGGGCTGGAGGAAACCAGTAGAGGCAAAGTGCTGTGGAATTTATTTTGCCAAAACAAACAGAAGTTGCAGTACAACATGCTTGCAGTAGTTTCATTTGGAATGGGAGTGTACATAGAAAGTTTTTCTCTTGTGTTGCTTTTTTTTAGTGTTTTGATTTCCTGCTAGCTTTCATTGCAGTTCACTCCTATTTCATTGTTTGTATAGCTGCTTATATTGCTAATCACTCTGGCCTGCTTTTGTGTTCCTGTTTCATTTTTCACTATTTGCTGCTTTTGCTCGCTGTGAAGTGCGTAGTTCTTAGTCCTGTCTAAAGCCCTCTTACCATAACGACCTCTCTTCCTTTGTACCTTTAATATCCTATGCCCTCTTTTTAACTACCACTCTCCTCTTCTGTTACACAGTTTTGTTTCCCATTCCTTCATCTTCCATTCTGCAGTGTAAAGCTGGCAATGATTTCCAGGCCTTTTCTGATAAGCAGTTCTGCTAAACAGACTACTAATGAGCAAGTCTGTATGGTATGTGATAAATTCTGGCTTTGTCCCTCTTCAGGCAGAGGTGGCACACAGTCACAGCAATGCAGTAGTTGCTGGGAACTGGTGGTGGGGAGGTGGTCTTGGTCAGAAAGGGCACTGCAAAGCAGTAGTCCTGCACCATGTTTCAGGCTTGCATAGAACTGTCATTTCCATATGTGAGGAAACACTGAAGCCACACTGGGGTTACAGAGGGACATCTGGGTGCCTTCACTTCCAGGGCCATTCCATATTTAACCAGAAACAGCTGTGCAGAGGTGCTGAGCACAACAGGAAGTTTCTCTTTAAACAAAAAGAACATAGAACTGTAAATTCTTAGTTTGTCCTAGAAATGATAAAAGTAAGGAAGATTCAGGGTGGTTCTGGAGCAAAGAATATATGCTCTGAATATATTCTTTGGATGGGGCTGGGGTGGTGAAAAAGAGGAATGGGAAGACACAGACATGATGGCTAAAAAGTGGGGTGAATCGAGTGACCTTCTGTAATGGTGATGGTCATTCTTCATTACTGTTGCAATGTCACCTAGCAGCACTAGGAAAATGATCCAATTAGTCCCTTTTTCATTTGTCTTTGTGGTTATGGTGTTACATTGTGTATTGTATTATACTTCCTGAAAAACTGTGTGAAGTTGTTCTGTCATCTTTGTTTAAACAAGAGTCACATTAAAGAAAGGAAGCTGGCTTCCTATGCTTTTTCATTAAGGTTCAGAATGTGGGGGTATTCCTGCATTTCCTTACCTCAGGACTTCATCCTGAAGTGTAAGTGACTGTTGCACTAGGTTTCATCACTACTGTCTCTGTTTTCTAGATATTTAAAAATTTATAATAAAATTTTGCCATAGATATCATCTGATAATTCAAATGTGTATAAGGAACCCAAAATTTGAGATACGCTGCTTTGCTTTGAATAATACCAACATAAAATGAAATATTTTCAAAATAATAATAATAAAAGAAATCCCATACGCTAGTCCAAAATTGTATTGGCATGACTCTGCAAAGATTTCTGCAAAGGAAATTGCATGAGATGTGGCCATTGAGACTGTAAGAGGCTTCTGTTACTTGAATAGAGCAGGTCGAAAGACATAAAAAGTACCTATCCTGCACTTCAGTGTTAATGTAGTCAACTAAATAAGGAGAAGACTCTCAGGTGGGAGACTGAATACAGCTGTGCATTGTCATTCACTTAGGCAAAAAAAATTCTTGAACGTGAGGTCTATTATCAAGAAAATTGTGTTTTAAGGTCTTTTATTGACAGATACAAAGTAACAATTATGTATGTGACAAGTCTTTTGCTAGCTGCCACCTGCTTTTGTGGAGCTTAAGCTTAAGGTTAATGAAAAGTAGTCTACTCAAAGCTTTTGAAGATGTGAATGGGTTCAACAAAAAAGACTTCTACGGATCCTAAGATTTTTTTTTTTTTCATAAATGTGTACTGACTTTGAAATATTTCTGCTTACGTTACAAAATTAGTTTTATACCTGTTTTGTGTAATTGATTTGCAACTTTATCTTTGTCATCTGTATCTTATTGACAGGTAGTCAATTGGCTTGAAGGACCTGGATCAGAACAGCTAAGAACCCAGTGGGGAATAGGTGATTCAATCAGAGCTTCCCAAGCTTTACAACAGAAACATGAAGAGATTGAGAGTCAGCACAGTGTGAGATTTTCCATACCTTTTTCAAGTAGCAAAATAATTCTAAGTACATGCAGTTATGAGCAATGTGTTTTGGTTATGAGTATCTAGGAATTTTGTATAGTGCATGATTTTACAGGTTACAGAGGAAAGTACCTGAACAGTTTAAGAACTTAATATGGTCATTATATGTACATGTTATTTATTTTGTTTTCCAGTATAGGAAAATACTGATTTCTATCTATAATTTTTCTTGGTTTTGTTATATTGCGGCTGTTCTTAAATTTTCATTTTGAGTTTGAGGAATAAATTTTCTTTTTCTTCTTTGCCAAAAATGGCTAGGAAGTCCTGTACTTCTCAGGTCAATGAGTTAATATTTTTGTCTTTATCAAACTACATTTACCAGTAACTGAAACTGGCTTAATGTTTTCATTAATCAAGACTTAAGATATGGTGTATGTACATAATGAAATCTTGAGAACAGATTTTTAAAGAAGAGACCATTAAAAATAGACTGTTTTGTAACTGTACTGACTTTATGCCTTTCCTTCTAATTTTGAAGAATTCCTAAGGTTCAGTAGAATTTTGTCTTTCTATCAGATGATTAACTATAACTGGGATATGAATACTCAGTGTTCCCAAAGGGAGTGTTGGTCACAGTGCTTCTACTCTCTTCTCACTTTCCTTGATGTAGATATTGACAACTCTGTCCACTTTTCCTAAGTTCCCTTTACAGTCATGACAAAGAAAATAGTCACTGGGTTATAATTTTTCTGACATAATTTAGAAAAAAAACAACAACCCAGACCTTTAGTCTGAGAAACACTCTGCCGTAGACTACACTGGTCTAAAGGTAATAACAGGAGTTATGTTGTGTAAACTGAGTTTATTGTACATCTGTAGTACACATGTGACAATGGAAGATGTTTCCATATTATGTCATCTTAGTTTCCCCTTTTAGTGCAGATGAGAGATTTATTCTGCTCTGAAATTTTTGGCTGATTGCTAATTCAACTTTTTCATTACTTTTTTTTTTTCCCTTCCTTGCATATTTTCATACTCCGTTTCTTCCTGTGAGCAGATGGTAGAGGCAGCTTTGGGTAAAAAGGAAAAAAAAAATCAGAATATGGATATTTATACTCTGTTTTGCATGCTTTGTAAATAAATGATGCAAAAGCTGAAGGCATAATTTAAAAAAATAGCAAACATCCCAATAGGATGTGACAAGAATATTAATTAAATCAGATATTTTTGGCCAATAGATGGTGCCATTCCATAGCGTTAGAGCATTTGAAGGTCACTTAACTGTAGGCCAAAATAAAAGCTGTTGAGCAAACGTGTTTTGGTTTACAGGCATCTCAGTCATGCAAGATGTGAATATGATCTTGATGTATCAGGTAGTTTTTAAATCTTCCAGAACTCTTAAATATTTGAACTATTTTATTTTTTGCAAATACAGCACTGTGACAACATAACTCCTGCGTATATATTCAGTAATCAAAGCATTTGGAAAAATCTACACGTTTTGAATTGAGTAGTATAAAGCTTTCTTTAAAAAAGAAACAACAATCATTTTGAAGTTGTTGTTTTATGTGTTGAAGTACATGGATACTCAGTTTTATTCAGAAGATAGAGATTACTTCCACTTTGTTAAAACTAATATTTTTTTCTAAATGTATTAAAAAATAAAATTCCAGGTTTGTCATGTCACTGAAAGCAACACCTAGATAGTCTTATGAACAGCTTTTTGTGATAGCTTTCCCCTTTGCAAAATATCTTCTGTTTTAGAAGTAGAGCCATGTAAGCATTAGAAATATGTTTAAAAATAGTGGAATTCTTCTGTTGGTTCAGTAAGACAGTTTGAGTAGGAGATTTGTTCTGGGAGCTAGTAGCCATGCTGTGTTATCTTCCCATCTTTCTGCACCTTTTCTTTTTATAGTACAGTACATACATTAAAATGTACTAAACATTTTTTAGTTGATTTGAAATTAGGAATGTTTTTTTCCTCCTCTGTGAGATTTATTTCATAATTAGCGTAAGCTGTAATAAGTTTCTTTTAAAATCTGATTATTTATTAGTCTGCAGTTAGATGTATGCCATTTTAAGAGAAAGAGAATTATGTTTGGTGCTATCTTAATACTTAATTTTCTTGCATTTGTAGGAGTGGTTTGCTGTTTATGTTGAGCTTAATCAGCAGATAGCAGCTCTTCTAAATGCAGGGGATGAGGAGGATCTTGTGGAATTGAAGGCATTGCAGCAGCAGCTGAGTGACGTGTGTTACCGGCAGGCCAGTCAGCTGGAATTCAGACAAAATCTATTACAAGCAGCCCTTGAATTTCACAGTGTTGCCCAGGATGTAAGTTTTTAATTAAAACTTTTCACAGTCTCACCTGTCAATATGTTATTGCATTGGTATTATAAATATTGAATACACTGGAAAAAAAAAAAAATTGGGGGGTGCTGGGAAGTATAATATCACTTGGAAAATCGCATAAATCTTCATTTACTGTAACTGAAACACTAAGAAGATGGTTTTCCCACTTATGAGGAGGGAATTGCCTTGTAATTTGTCTTATATTTCACTAGTATTTTAAATAAAATGGTTACTAGCTTTTTTCCCCCTCTTGGTTGTTTTTTTTTAATTAGAGGCTTATGCATGAATTGAACTGCAATTTGGTGTACTCTTCATAGTTTCTTTTTTAAATAGGCATTTATTCCTTTCCTATACCTGTTAAAAAATAAAACAACAAACTTGTCTTCCTCCGTATCCGCAGTCTGGGGATATATGTTCTCAGATTTTTATAGTCAGGCGGGTCATTTATTTTTTGTCTTGATTTTATTTCCTATAGATGGAAAGAGTAATTTCCAAAATGACAGATTTCCAAATATTTGTAAAAAGATTGAAGACCCAAGGATCAGAAGGTCAAACTTCTTTATAAATATCAACTCTTATGTTGTTTTTCATTTTAGTTGTCTCAGCAGCTGGATGGCTTACTAGGAATGCTGTGTGTAGATGTAGCACCAGCAGATGGAGCATCAATTCAACAAACTTTAAAACTACTGGAAGAGAAATTGAAAAGTGTTGGTAAGCAAAAGATTTCAGATAAACACATTTGAATGAATGTATTACAGGAAAAACTCTAATAATCCCACCACTTCCTATTAAAAACAAAAAGCCAACCCCTTTCCCCCCCAACAACCAGCAGAAAAAATAATTTCTATCTCCTCTGAGTCATAAGTAAGTAATGCTGCACCTAACTATCTTTGACTCTCTTATCTTGCTTTAGCTATCTACTGCATAGCAGTTCTATCTGGGAAAACTATCTAGAAACGTGGTCTTTTATATGTTTCACATGTAATATATATATATTTGTTATATACGCTTACCATGCATTTAATCTGTAAACAAACCTCACTCCCCCCTCAATCATCCTTAGTATGTTGAGAATGTAGTGCTTAGCTGATCTGTTTGTCTCCAGAACAGACCCATTGATGATTAAGACTGTTAGCCACTCAGTTTTAGAATGTTTGTACTGGGTGTTTTGCATAGCTTTGAATGTGTATGTTATAAGTGGCATTTAAGGTTGTTACACTGTCAAACATATAGAGTATTTCAGTTGGAAGTGACAAGGACCATCTAGCCCAATATTTTGTTAGGGGAAAGAGCTTTGAAGCAAAATCATATGTGGTAAAAGTAGTTATGATTGCAATATAACAGTTTTATGCATAAACTACATATTTCCTTAAGAAAACAGGTAGTAAAGCTGCCAATAATAGATGTAACATCAGATTCTAAGTATTGGCATATTTCAATATAGAAAAATTTTCAGCCCTATCAGATGTGTTATGAAGTAGTAACTTCTGCAGGCCATGGAAGAACATTTAGACTACAGCTGCTTAGCAGTGGTAAATATTAGCAGTGGTCCACTGAGTTTTTTCATTCTTTTTTCTTTTTTTCTTTAGACTCAGGCTTGCAAGGCTTGCGTGAGAAAGGTCAAAGTCTTCTTGATCAGATATCTAATCAGGCATCCTGGGCCTATGGAAAAGATGTAACCATTGAAAATAAAGAAAATGTGGACCATATCCAAGGAGTAATGGAAGATATGCAGCTTAGAAAACAAAGGTAATAACAGTTCTAGTCATCAGGATTTTTGTATGACAATAGATCACTATATATATATAATTATTTAAAGAGACCATTTCGCTTTATCTTCAGTTACAGGATGTAGTACAACTGTGATTTATATTTGTGGTATATGGTATACTGGGACAGAAGCTTCCCTGTTGGAGCATATTCCTAAATCCAAGCACCTTTTGTATTTCAGTACTGGATGGAGTATTTAAGTGCTTTTCTTACTTGTAAATGCTCAAGAATTGCACATTCCTTTCGTATGGAGTTACCGAATAAGAGTATAATAGTGATAATGGCTCTAAAATTGTGTATTAATTGTGTACAGACTTGTTTATCCTCTCTTTAACCCCTGAGACAATAAACATTTCTCCATAGAAAGTGCCTAAACTTTGAGGGCAATGGCTAAACGAAAAGGTGCCTCTAAGGAATGACAAGGTCTAATGAGCATCAGGTTGCTCATTTTAGGAATTAATTCTTCCACTTACAAATTGTTTTCTTAGGGAGCATAGTGTGTAAGAAACCATGTGTTTTGGTAATGCTTAGAGAAGATACTGTTTTAAGTATGTCCTCTGAACCCTCTTTACTTGAGCAGTACCTGTGTTTAGAGGGCCAACTGCAAAGACCTATAGAGGACTATGTGTTACTGTGCAATAAAATGGCACAGTATGCACATGGGAGAAGGAAAAACTTTGTATACAGAGTAATGGAGTCTGAACCAGATGTTAACTCAAAGATAAACATTGGAAAACTTGCAAAAATTGCTTTAATGTGCAATCAGACTGTGAGAAGCAAGTAGAATGCTAAGTATTATTGGCAAAGTAATGGAAAACTCAAAGGAAAATGTCATTGCCTCACTGCATAGATTTGTAGTTCATTTGTGCTTTAAGTGTTAAACAATTCTGGTCCCTATTCTCAGAAGGGATGTAGAATTGTGGGAGGTCAATTACAGGACCAATAAATCAGTGAGAGGTTCAGACAAAGGTGAGAAGCAGCTTCCAGATGATGAATGATTAAACAAGGTTCTTCAGCCCAGATGAAAGACAAAAAATTACTACTGTCTCTCAGCATTTAATAATAATTTTTGTGACACTTCATTTTTACTTTTTTTCCCAAACTATTGAACATTTATCATTATTTGTATACACATAATAAAATAATGTTTCTTTCTAGGGGCTTTTTACTGCTTTGATTATGATTCTGGAACCCTTAATTTTTTTTCCTGCATTATTAGAGCAACAAATTTCCTTTCTGTAAGCATCTCAGTGCTACAGGACATGTAACAAAACAAAGCACACTAACAAACTGTTCTTTGGAAGTGCTTATGTTTGCAACCAGTTTAGAAAAAAAAAATAGATCTGTGCATACCTTCTTTTGCATTCACTTATAGTCCTAACTGTTGTTGCTGTTGGTAGTTTCATTTGCACTGGACAGGAGTCTGGATCTTGCTGTTTGCGTTGTGGGCTCTGAAATTGAAGTGGAAAGGTCATACTGCTAAAGCTTAGCTCTCACTGTGGAAGGAAAGGGACTTCAGTACTTTTTAAAATTCTAACTAGAGAACCAACTTAAAAATATGCTTACTGCAGAACAAGAGAATTTGAAAATCTAATTCATATAGAAACTAATTCTAATGCTTCCTGACGCGGTATAACAAAGGACATCATCGTATAAAGGTTCAATTATTACAATCTTTAGTTAGCCAAAAAGAAATATGGAAAGGTGTATTAACATCTTTTAAACAGTGCTCATTCATTCACCAAGAAAACTTTGCTACCAGCTTACAGTACAATTCAGAGTTATGCCAGGTTTAAGCCAGCGTTCACCTAGACTTCAGTAGTATAAAGTCTGAGCCCTGCAGGCCTCTGTGGGGGCAAATCTTACCAATCCAACATGGTAAGGAACCTGCAATGCTTTGTACTTACTGCTGGTATTACTGTCTGTACCTTAGCCATATTGGAAATCTTGAGGATGATGATTTTGGTGGGTTGTAGTGCTCAGTTCTATTTATTGCATGTTTCTTATTGTTAAGCAAGGCATTACGTATTTTGGCCAGGCCAAGCAGCACAGAAGTGCCTTACTTGCCTTTTCATGAACACTTGTATCTTAATGTTGCTCACTGAAAACATTGCTGTCAGAGTGCATTGTGTCTGCTCTGCAAGTGTTGGTGAGTCTGTCCGTGCTACTGTTTAAGGTGTGAAGATATGGTGGACGTGCGGCGACTGAAGATGCTTCAGATGGTACAGTTATTTAAATGTGAAGAGGATGCTGCTCAGGTATGGAAATACATACAGAAATTCATCATTTTGGTCTTTGTAGCCCACTGACTAAACTTATGGGAATTGATAGTTGCACAGTATTATTTTTGTCACTTTCAAATGTAGTTTTATTTTATTATTTTGTACAGTGAAAATAAATTAATATAGCAATGACTGAAAATAGCATATTTGGTGATTGCATACATGATCTTCCAGTTTGTGTTATCTCTTTTAACTTTTTTCCATAGCAGAAGTATATGCTGGTACTGAAGTAATTTATGCTTCTGGATTAATTTCTGTTTAATTTTCTAATTTTTATTCTTTTTAATTACATTTTTAAGGCAGTAGAATGGTTAAGTGAACTGCTGGATGCTCTGCTGAAGACACACATCCGATTGGGAGATGATTCTCAAGAAACAAAAGTTTTGCTGGAGAAACATCGAAAATTTGTTGATGTTGCACAGGTGAAGTTCCATCAACAACAGTAATGTTGCAGTTTGCTACCTTAGTTTATTCCACAATGCAAACCACAAAACATAAAGTTTACATTGACATTCTTAAAAGGCCTATATTTCAAACAGTCTTTATAAAGACTTTTGAAGGACTGCAGTCAAAATACTGAAATATGGATGAGCACCTTAGTTTTGGTCTATTTTGTGCTGTACTTCATGAAACAGAGCCTGTCTTTATATTGGTTTACCAGATAGAGTTGACTGTCTGTGTCTGATGGTCCTGCTCATACAAGGAGTTTTGGCACAAGCAGAGATAGTGGTTGAATAGAATTGACAGCAAACTAATGAATCCTGCTGTAGAAGAGTCTACGGAAATTCACTGAAGCCACAGGGCACGTTTGCACTCCTGTTTGCAAATCTTGAATATGTGAACAGTTACCAGGTACATGTGAAAGCATTTCACTTAAGAATAGAAAATGTACAAGCTGGGCCTTTTCCAGGTGCTTTCTCAGATGTATACTCCTTTTAGGAGTGTCTAATTCAGACTTGCTAATTAGCAGATGTGTTGTTTTCAGATTGCACCTGTTAAGGCTGGAACTGATGTCTCTCTTGATGAATTAGAACTGACAATGACAGGAGGGTAGCTTACTGCTACTGTGATGCACCTGGATGCTGGGTGACCACAAACATGGTGACAGTGAAGTCAGTGAGAGAGTCGTCTTGGCAGTAGATATCAAGTATCCCATGTAAGATCCAAGCAGCTGTTTGATATTTTAAGGAAGCTCTGTTTCCTGAGGGATTATTTTTTAATTTTTTTAAAGAGCAAAAGCATAGTTTGCTTATTACAATTTTATTCATACTTCACCAGCATTTTTTAGTAGACTAGATTAGTTCAATATACTTGTGGATCTAAATTGAGAAGGTTTCATAAACTTGTCTGCTGTTGTTTTAAGATGCTAATTAGCTCTAATTAGTTAAATGCAGAGTTTTTGTGTGTACTTACTTTTCCATCACCTCCAACTTTTAGAGTACTTATGATTATGGGAGACAGTTACTGCAGGCAACTGTTGTCCTGTGCCAGTCCCTGCGATGCACTTCAAGGTCCTCAGGGGACACACTTCCAAGACTGAACAGAGTGTGGAAACAGTTTACAGTAACTTCTGACGAAAGAGTGCACCGGCTGGAAACTGCTGTTGCATTTCATTCAAGTGCTGAAAAGGTGAGTGTTGTGTTTTCAAGAAAAAAAATTCTTATCAGAATTTAAGCAAACAAAATGTAAAAAAAATGAAGTTGGTGTTTTTTCCTTTTGAAATATTGGAAAAAAAAAAAAAGGGAGAAAGAACAACTTAGGCATATTTTTCTAATTGTTAGTTTCAATACTTAATGCAATTATTGCTTGCATACCTACATTGGTATAGGGCCTGCTTAACAAGAAGAGCAGCAGCCCTGAAGTTCAAGTGTGTTGAGTGGGGTTGGGAGGAATTTTATTATTTATTTTTTTAAAAACTCTTCAGAGGGAAACTCTGATGTTGATCATAAAGCATTTCTTTCTGTGTTTTAGACTGTACTTGTTAAAGGTAAGGAACGCTTCTTGATTTGTGCTTTTGTGCAAGGTATAATACAAGACTGTGGGTGATTTGAGATCTTTTGGAGAGTTAAAAGGAGTATTGCCTTTTAAGCTGTGTGCATTTGAACATGATATCCTTCTCACAAACGGTGTAAAGGAATGCAACTCTCACCCGTTTAGTTTCCATGCATGCTGTGTTGCTGCATCATGTAGTTTGCACTTAAAGTGTTTTGAACATGCTTTCTTCAAAACACACCTCTGCTTTGGTATGTTTTTCAAAGTCCTATAGCCAAGTGTCTCACCAGTGTGCCCGGCTGGATGATGCTAAAAGCCACAAAGGATGAGCATTCAACCATGTTATGAGGGGCAGTTGCTGTTCAGTAACAGCTTGCTGAAGGCAGGAGGGGGGAGGAGGTGCAATGTTGATGGTTGTCAAATGCCTGGATTCAAGATAATGTCTATTAATGTTGATCATGAGAGTTACGGCCTTTTCATCCAGGAACCGTTCTTTCTGTGAAGTGATACATTTTAGAAAAGCAATTTAGAGTATGTATCTCTAATATTGACAAAAAAAATTGCACGTAAAACTGCTGCAAAACAAGCCAGCCTTGCACGTGATAAAAGAAAATAAATTCATTGTCATTGAAGGAGAGCACAGATGCAAAGTTGATTCATATGCTACTCACTGGTATTCATTTCTTGTTTGTATTAATGGAAGATACTTAGAATTTGTAGGAATTGAGAGTTGAAAAACAGAAATACATTCTCTGTGCTGTTACAGATGGCTGAAAAAAATTTTACCTGATACCAATTAGAATTCAGTGGTTCACAAATTCCTAAAAGAGTTGATTGTCTCAGTCTATGTTATGAACATTCTTCCATTATTGTAGTAGTTAATTGCTATGTTTTTAGGCAATTTTAAGTTTTATTTTTTTTTAATAAAATAAGGGTAGCTGAAAAAATAATGGTCTTGCTCAAAAACATAATTCTCCTAGCACTATTGTGACATATTAATGAGATCGTGAGGAAAATATGCTGTTAATATCCATGCTGTTTTGGGAAAAAGTAAGTGACAGAGGGAGAAGAGGAAGAAAATACAGAACTAACTCCTAGTACTGAGTCCCAATCCTGTCTGGAAATGTTCAGACTTTTTTTAACCCACCTGTTCTATACCAGATGTGGATTTTAGTTTTGAAATGGTGTGTAAAGGGCCCTTCATTATTCATGTTTATAGAGTAGAATAGACTATTTTTGTTGAAAGGGACAGTCATCTAGTCTGCCATACCAATTCAGGGCTAAGTGTGTCGTTAAGGGCATTGTACAAATGTCTCTTAAACACTGACAGGCTTGGGGCATCGACCACCTTTCTAACAGTATTTGACCACCCTCTCAGTAAAGAAATGCTTCCTCGTGGCCAGTCTGAACCTCCCCTGGCACAGCTTTGAACCATTCCCACACATCCTATCAGTGGCTACCAGAGAGAAGAGCTCAGCACCTTCATCTCCACATCCCCTTCAGGCAGCTGTAGAGAACTATGTGGTTGCACCTCAGCCTCCTTCTCTCCAAAGTAGACAACCCTAAAGTCCTTGGCCACTCCTTATAGGATATTCCTTCTAGCCCTTTCACCAGCCTTGTTTCCCTCCTTTGGATGTGTTTAAGGACCTTCACATCATTCTTAAAATGTGGAGCCCAGAACTGTATTCAAGGTGAGGCCACACCAACGCTGAATACAGTGGGGTAATTGTTTCTTCCATTTTATATGACTGTCTTGGTGCAGGTTACTATTTTTATGCATTTGATACTTATTGCTGGAATGTTGTCTAGCAGTGCTATTTTTCTTTTTTGTTCCCTCTTAGAATGTAAAACAGTCTAGTGCAGAACAGTGGTAACCCTGAACTATCTTCTCAATGTAGCTTAATCAATATTTTCCTTTCTTGAATTATATGAATATTCCAATTGATCTTGTTCACTCAGCCACTTAGTGGCACTTAAAAAACTACATGCTATCCCTTGTCTACTTTATGCTGCATTTCTTTTTTTTTTTTTTTCAACAGATTTTGCAAGAATGTCCAGAGCAGCCTGAAGCTTTTAATGAAGTGGAGCAATTTGATGAAATTGAAGCAGTTGGGAAATCACTGTTGGACAGACTAACGGTGCCTGTAGTTTATCCTGATGGGTATGCAGAATGTTTCTCTAATGCCTACTGAATATGCTTTTGGAAAAGTTTCTTAATAGTCTTGTATGCAGAAGAATCCTGAATAGCTGATTGCTGACATTAGAAAGGCAGCGCACTAATACTGATTAAAAATTCATGCCCATCTTTTCACGGAAAGCAGGCAGGTCCAATTTCAAACTTTCTAAAGGCAGTGTGCCCACTGTTTCAAGGTAATGACTCTTCCGCATTCAGAAATTTACTAGATTTTACTTTTGCTTTATGCCAGCAAAGTATGTAGAAGTAACAGAAGAAAGACCAGTCCCAGTATCTTCTCCCTGAAAAAAGATATCAGATTTGAATCATGGTATTTTGATTAATTTATTTGCAATTCTATCTGGAGTCAAGTCAGTACATTGAAGATAAATTTACATGAGATTTATCCAGCAAAGAAAACAGTACTTCCCTTGTGAGCTTTACCGCTTTGGAATTTTATCATTATCTTTTTGGAAGTCTAGGTCACTGTTTGCTGTCCTGCTCATGGCTTTTAATCTGCATTAGGAAAAATATTTGCCCATTCTGTGATCCTGTGTGCAGTTGTGCAATCTGTTGCCTTTGGAGTTCCCTAGTCGAACTAGTCAATTGTGTGAAATAACTTTTCTGTCCAATTATTCTTGTCCCCCCACTCTGTCTTAAATCCCTTGCCTTACCACCATTTCCACAGTCTTCAGTGTCTGTGCTTTGTAATTTGATTTGGTACCTCCTGTTCTGAAAAATGTATTCTCTTCAAATCCTCCTTTCACTGACAATTTGGTTAGTGGTTCCTCTAATGTTTCGGCTGTTCTTTTGTTGTGCTTAAGTGAAAAATCAGCTTACACAGACATATGTTCTCTTCAGTTTGAGAGATAGGTGACATAATTTGGCAGCATGTGGCTGACTTCACATACACAGAGTCCTTAAATAACACAGCAATTGTATAGCCTCAGAATTCAAGTACGGACAGGTTTCCTTGATTGCCATAATACTCAAAACTGCCAGACTGACTTGGTGGGGGTGGAGGGGTAGCCAGACAATGGCAGTAAAAAATAACATGAGGAGGTATCTAGTTGCACTTATAGAATAGCACTCTGCTGTTATGAGAATCTTTTGGGTATAAAATGGTGATTTAGGATTCGTTACAATTTCATCAATATCTGACGTCAAGTCTCATCACTGAGTCTCCAAAACCTTGTAAAGGTGGCTTTTAAATTTCTAGATGGAAAAAGTGCCTATTTTTCTTACCTGTTTTGTGTTTTCTAGAGCCGTTCACATGTATATTCACGCGCTGTCTTATCAGTGATAACTTTTAATATGTTTTTTTTTTTCCTTTTAGGTCTGAGCAGTACTTTGGAAGCCCGAGTGATATGGCTTCTGCAGCAGAACACATTAGAGAGAAGATGAAGCTAGTTAGCCTGAAAAAGCAGCTGCTGAGACAACCAGAAGCCACTACCCCAGACAGCTAATACTGACCCTTATCTATGAATTCATAATAGGACTTCAGTTTGTAATCCAGCATGTTGTTTGCATATTACAGAATTTGGCATAATATATTAAAATACATTTCACAGCCATTATAAGTCTCATCTTTTTTTCAAAGTAAATGTTCTCAGCATCTTAACAGTGTACATCTATCAAGCCATAATTATTTAACATGCTATGAAACCATAGATTCCAAGTATCTTATGAAGAGAAACTGTAAACTTTGCACTGAAATTTGCTGTAAAGCTTTACCTGACCTGTCAGCTGCTTCTTAGTTAAACAGCTGATGCAAGCTTTGAATGGTGCTAATGAAGTGTTAGGAGTTCCATACTATGAAATTGTAGTTCTTTGCTTGCCCTTATGCCCAGGTGATGTAGTAATTTTAGACTGTAGGTAAAGTTCCTGCAGTGTAGACAGTGGTGACCCTATAATTTTAATTTGAAATACTTTAAAAAAAAAAAAAAGATCATTTTTATTGTGCCAGTATGCAACCTGCCCGTCAAATCTTTGATATATCAAATTCATTAAACAGATGTTTTCCTATTTGTATTGATAATGTATTAAAAGCTGTTTGTGCTTAATAAAAATCATCTTTTTAAAATCTAATATAAATTTGTTCTGGTCTGTATTCCCAAATATCATTTGTGTTACATTTTTTGTGATGATAAATAGTAGTAAAAATCAGCAGTTCCCCCCAGTATATTTACCAAGTCTGTATAATATTTCTTAAGAAATACTCTTTAACACATGGTAGCTTTAAGGGGAACTGCTCTTGAACCATTATTAATAAGGGCAAGAGTCTGTATTTTTTTTTCTTATTTTCTGATGGCAATATTTACAGAAAAGAAAGACAATATGTGCATTAATCAGTGTTACATTAATAACAGTTTTGTTTCCATGTAAGACTGGTACACATCTCTTGTGGTTTATTTCTAGATATTGTTTCCCTTTGAATATAGAATCTTGAGTAATGTGAATATCCCTGGTAGTGCTTTTGAGGTTAAAGATTTTCATCTAATGAAAAATTATTAATGTGAAGTTCATAAACAACTTAAAACCATGAGATTAGTAATAAAATGAAATTTGTTAAGAGAAGGGAATTGGATTGAAACAAAATTAGCTGTGTGCATAATTTGGTTAGCTTCTTACTCTTCAGGATTTAACGTGGATAAATTCGGTATTATATTTACTGGAAGATAGTGTGGTGTCTGACCATTTTGGAATACAGTGTGTCAAACAACTGTAGGTCTGAGTACCTTACGTTAACTCACTATATTTTGCTCACAGTAAAGATAATGCTCTTTTCTTACAGGTATTGTTACTCCTCTGCAGGTTTTCTTGATGGATCTGTCATGGAAATATTATATTTATTTGTCTCAGTTTTTCCACATTTCTCCACGGGAAAGTGATGTGTCAAATAAAGCAATTTCTCTATAAAAACTAATAATTCAAAATTAATGGCTTCTCTTCAACTTCAGTGATAAAGGTATTCTTTTTTTTCTATCAGGCTATTTTGGCAGAGGAAATCCAATTATTTGTGGATGCATTTGATGTATTAGTACATACTACGTTAATATTAGTTCAAAATTATTTATGAAGATATTTTTTCAATATAATACTTTAAAATTTAATTTAGTTGTTCAGTTCTGTTTCAGGAAGCTGCTGTTACCATGGCTAGTAATTGGATGAGATAAATTTATTTAGAAAGAACCCAAACATGGAAAAAATCTACATATCTTTACTTTTGTGTTTGTGCTTTTTATTAAATTAAGATATACTCATTAATAGGCAGTGCGTCTATAACTGCAGCATTTGTTTGTAAATCAGATCTACTTACAGTAAATAATGGTCTGCAGTATAAAATCCCATTAAAATATTAGTTTACAGTAAGCATACATTACACTAAAATTATTTGCAGGTTTTTTTTTTTTTATTCTCTTCAAGGGCTCAATAACGTATGCAAAACCAAAACGGCATCAGAAGCTCTTATCTCATTCACGTGACATCTATGTACGCAGCTTGGAACTGATGACCATGCACCCTAATAACCCCGATGTTAATTTTGGCTCAGTGTATGAAGTCTGATCTTGAGGCTGTTCTTATCTGTTGTCCTGCGTTTCTAGAGGCTGGTGGATTCTCACTTTCACCCTATTGTCTCTAATCAAGATTTTGATATAACCCCTTGAGCTATGCCAGCTTTTACTCTCAGCTCCTTTCCTCTCTGAAATTCCTTGCCTTCAGGGAAATCACATGGCTGGTACAGTGCTATTTACTAGCAATGCACCCATTGTCTATGTGTCAGGAATGATGGCTGTTGTTTTCCATGTCACATTGTGTGAGTTTGCCAGGTATTTCTTAATCCTCCCTATGAACTCTGAGACTTCATATCTTGCTGAAATAATGGAATGCACACCATCTGTCAGGAGCGCTGTTGAATGGAACTAACTGGGATGTTTTTGTGCTGGTTTTCTCTTAGTCAATCTACCATCTAGGATTGTACTTAGTACAGAACCTTTAGAAACATGCAACCCTTAGCAGCATAGAGTCAATGAGATGTAGAGATGTGCTAAACGGCAAAACTGTGCTCAGGTAATCTGTTAGTGTTACTTGTCTGTGCAGGTACTACTGGAAGCAGTAGTGGCTCTGCCTGTGGCTCTTGCTCTGTGCTTTTTGGTTGCAAAAACAATTGAAACAGTGGAGTTCCAAAAGATACAAATATGGTTGTTTATTTGTTTTAACATAAATCACCTGCAGTGAGGGGTACGGTGCTATATGTAAGATGGGGACGTACCAACAGAACAGGGAAGGATCGATTGTAAGGAATGTAGTAGTTATACTCTGAAGTATGTTGTGACTTATGATTGGAAGTGATGCAGTCAACCCTGTTCCATGGTAATGAAATCAATAATGAAAATTTTTACGTTTCTGTTAGCCAAGTTTGGATGTATTTGAAACGTTTCAAAACAGGGTAAGCATTTTGTGACTCCTTCTGGTGACATAATCCTGAGTGTGTTTTTTGTGACAGTGGTCAGTGGTCAGCATTGGAATGGTGATCAGCTCGGTCGGTGTCATCCATTGTTAGTGAGGCATCAGTTGGACAGACTCACAGGCATTTGAAATGCCTATACCTATACACTCTTTTAATTGTGAAAGGTATGTGGGCGTTTGCATTGGTTTCCATAAAATTATTGATTCTGTTTACCACTTGACTTTGTATTGTGATTAGTAGGACCAATGAGGTTAACTTTTTTTCTTGGAAAAAAACAGGTTTGGACCATGGAGACTCCTATAGTTTGTGTGACTGACTGAAAGCTCAAATAGAGTTACTCTGGAGGTACAGCAGTGGATGGAGAAGGGTTGTGTGTGGATGTGGGCACTAGGATTGTATAGCGCTTCTTATACCATCATGCTACTCTAAGGTTGTCAGTATCAGCTGGCAAAAAGATGGGAAAGATTCTTTTTTCCATCTCAGTAAAAAAAAATAAAAATTAAAATTGTCAGAAAGTTATGATAACAGGGAGAGTTGTCATAGGCTTTCAGCAACAGTAATGACACGTAATGCATGTAATGAAGTTATATTAGTCTCTGGTTTCCTGAATTCTTTCTTCAGGATAATTTTAATCGGTATAGAGAGATGATTAGGAAGAAAGGAAGCTTTTGGAGCTACAGATGAAATTCTGTAATAGCACATTATGTGAGCTCCAGAGCTAAAAGGCTGAGAAACAGGGATGAAAGCAAAGATTTGGTGATTCCAAACTTCTTCCAGACTCTTGCAAGAGTAAACAGTGAGTCAGCACTATGAAAATGCTTAGTTATGTTAGACTTCAGTTCTAATTTAAAGAAAAAAAAAAAATCAGAAGGTTGGTCTAAGCATACAGGATCTCAACCCGTACATATGTAATAGCTGCAAAAGCACCTGAATGTAAACTGCAAGGGCCAAAAAATGTTTGCGTGTCTGTAATTTACATAACCTTGTTCCAACAAGGTAGTTTATTCATGATCTCTTTGGAGAGTTTTCTGTTTTCTTTTTCAGGTTAGTGAAAAAGTGATATTCCCAGAAATAGAAGACGCAAAGACAAATAGTCAAGCAGTTACATTACTTCTGGTTCCAACTTGCATAGTTATTTTGAGTCTTGGTACACTGAGTCTTTCCTGTAGTGCATCATTCCCACAATTTCCTAATACATAACAACCAATGTGCAGGCTATTGCGGCATTAGTCCTGGGGAATCAAAATCATATGTTCAGAAAGTACACTGCAATATCATTTTAAAATCGCTGATTCCCGCATTCATCCCAGTTCTGTTTCCTCCACTGACAAAGTGCCATCATCATAGTGTTGATACCTGTTAAGACTACATTTTAATTGAAAATTCTATTAAAAATTGACTAATTGCATGCCTTTGCAAGGATACAGAGTCAAGGATTTCTTCAGGATATTTTTCAGCTGGGGCTCAGTGGAAATAGCTCTGTTGTGAAGATTTATTGTGCAGAAATACAGGTAAGACTTACTTGGTTTCCTGCTTCTAGTAAGTCACTTTGTACAGATCTCCCAAACACATGGTAGATTATGACCATTTTTCTGTGACTTGAAGGGTATTTTGGAACCTGGCGGTGAATCATTACACTTGTGAGAACATTCCTGATTCTGTCAAATTGGAAGACAACATATTAATCAAATATCAAAGATATTATTAAAAAATAGATGCTTGGGTGACTAAAATTTTAGTTATGCTAATATAGAGAGACAGGATAAATTTAAAAGTATTTAGGATATGTAAAGCATTAATGATAAGCTCAAAATAGCAATGAAAATTAAGACAACAGCTTTCTCTTTTCCTGTCAGAGTTGACTTTAGTTTATGTAGGTCTCTATTACAGCAAAGGTTGTGGTAATATAATATAGAGACAAGAGGAAGGTTGAGTCATGACATAAATTCCTCTTTTGAATGGAGAGGAGAAAGAAATACGCTTTCTTAAAACTTCAAATGTGCTAAGGAAATAGTTTGGAAAACATTGAAAAGTAAAAAATCCTAATTTCTTGAATTTAATTTTGGTTGGAGAAGTGAAGCTGATTTTCTATATACTAGTGGAATTTACAGTTTATGAGCTGGAGAGGAAAGAGACTAACATTTCAAGCCTCTGAAGCACAAAGAAAAGCAAAGGAAACTTTAATTGGTCTTAAGTTTATAATTTTGGAATATATTAAGATGATGATAAAGGGAAACAATTGGTTGTGTTAGCAAGAGTTGTGTACTCTAGTAATAAACAGAAATGACAACGTATGATTTTTATTGCAGATAAACCATAGATTTTTAGATAATAACGCTGTTTTATTGGCAGTTTAATGACAGGATTGAAATATCAAATGTGTTCTGACTACTTAATACTACAGTAAAAAGTACCTTTTTGTGCAGAGGTAACTAGCACACAAAGTGCGTTTAATACTAAGCATGATTAAAAGCTTAAAGTAATTTAATATTGTTAAGCATGTTTTTTTAATATTTCTATATATTTAAATATATATTTTACATATTAGCCAGCCTTCCAGCTGTTCCATAAACAGCTAGCCATTGATTACTGTCAGACACCAGTGATGCAGGCTGCTGGGGGAAACCTCTAACGCACTTTAGATCTGTTCATAAAGGGAAGGAATACTATATGCTATGTAAAATATCCTGTTGATTTATTAAGCTCAAACACCTGTGCTTAAAATGTCCGAGTAGACCCAATGCACCTATCCCTAGTTACATTACTCGGTATGTAATAGTCTCTCTTTGGGAAGGCTGGTTTAGGCACAGATTATCCGTCAAACTTCTATAGCAAAACATGCCACTGCCTGCATGTGACCAAAATGACTTATATAACTGCTTTGCACAGCTGGCTAAAACACAGTTTCTGCTTATGACCATTTAAATGCACTTAGCTCTTACAAGGATCCTGACATTACATATCCCAATCTTGTTCTGTCTACTTTGCTACAATACTGTCACTAAGCACCATTAAGTAGATTAGAAAATAATGAAAACTAACTTAAAGTAAGTAGGCATGTTAAGTAGATTAGAAAATAATGAAAAGGAAGTCTCATGGTAGCTGTGGGTCCTAGAACACGCACAATGAGATGCTTGGGCAGTTCCTTGTAGATACTGTGCTAACAATGTAGAATAATTGCACGTAGAATAAGGCTACTGATAGCTCAAGGTAGAAAAGCCCTGAGATTTCTGTGAAGTCCTGAGAGTTGTTGGCTCTATTTGAATGGATAGCAATGCTCCCTACACAGTATGTTTTTAGGTTGGGCCTTAAGAAGTTTTGTTGAGGCTTTCCTATTTCTTACACCAATCATTAATTCTATTGATCTATAAATTATGGAAATAAAACAGAGAGTGAAGTTAGCTGTGAGAACTTGGCCCTCAGAGGAACTGATGGGAGACCTGTTGCTGGAGATGTTTTGTATCAGAAAAAATCATAAGCAAATACTTCTCAAATCCCTCAATTTATATTTGTTACTGTTCTGTTTTGGCAGGAGCAGTCAACGTGTTAATTTCAGTGGTGTAATTTTCAGATGTGATTCAGCCTGTGTTATGCCTGGTTTACACTGTATGTATTGCCATTGCAATTCTGGAGCTTCTGCTTCCCCTGTTCATTTTCTCAGCAAGAGTTGCAGATGCTGGGTAAGTGACAGCGCATTCCCACTGCCTTTGCTGACTTTCCAGGCATGCCTGGATTGCTGATGATCCCCATGCCTCACAGGATCAGAGGCTGCAGAGTTCCAGTGGGCTGGAGGGCTCCAGTAGGACATTTCTCTCAAGTACTATGCCAGGATTTTATTTTACTTTTTTTTAAGCCTTGGCCAAGTGATAAGTGGCTTTAAACATCCATTCTCCTCTTAAGGTTTTTAGATTGCTAGGAAAGAGAGTAGCTTTCATGGTGTCTTAACTATTTCCACAGGCAAAGTATACAGCGTGGTCACTCGATATTTATTATGATTGTGTGGTGCGAGTGTGACTTTTAGAGACTTGGGAGCAAGCCATATTCTAAACTGGTACTAAGTGCAGACTGTTCTCTTTCTGAGCCTTTGTATGCAGCTCTGCATGCCTCTATTGGATGATAGATAACTGCAAGCTAGTCTCAGCAGGGTGAAGATTGTACAATGTATTCAACACATTTGACTGCTACTCTACATATCTGTGGTGATGATGTGAATGTGATGCCCCACTGTCTGCTTTATGTCACTCACTGCCTCTCAGAGCGTGGCCTTCCTCCTCTCCAAGACAAATGTATCCAAAGAAACGCAGTGATGTGGTCAGCTGTAGCCAGGGGTTTTATTAATGCTTTGCTTGAAACAGCTTCAAAAGGCTGCAGCGAGCCACATGCTCGATGAGCCTTGTAAGGTTTTTATTTCCACCCATCGTATATGGCCAATTCGTTAGGTAGCTGCCATTTGCAGGCATCATTTCATGGTGCATTACCTCTGCAGAACCAGTCATTTATGAAGAAACCAGGGCATCTGCTCCTGCAGGTGACAGAAAAATGAAGTATTGGGAGTTTTTGCTATTCACTGTTAGCTGTTAACTCTTCTCTAGCTATTACTTTGTCTTCTGGACCTTATCAGAGATGTGTCCACTTGTCTATGACTTATCTGTCTTCTCTGCTAACAAGTGATCCAACAGACTTTTTTAAAGAGTTCCTTCATTGTTTCCACAGAAGAATTTACTTTCAGGATGAAATGGTTGCTGCTGCCAATGTGTGTGTGTTGGGAGGGGATGACAGCTGCATTCCCTGCTTCACAGGCTTGCTAGGAAGGAAACCTTATTAACATTTGGGAGTGGGTGTGATGTTATAGCCATGGAAATCACACACACACCCAGAGGATATAAAAAGCACAGCTCAAATAATTTTCATCTTAGAACACTGAGGTGATGGGGCTTTTTCCTATATATGGTAGTGAGACCTGAAGAGCAATAGTCAGCAAAAAGAAAGGAGGGGAAAAAAGAGGAAGTGTAATGAAATCATTTCGTGAATTGTAAGAGTTTAACTTACAGTGAAAACATTCATAAAAATCATATAGTGTCTATAGGTGGGCTGTAAAGAAGTTTGAGAAGACCAAGCTCATCCTTTGAAGGCAGTTAATGAAATGCCCTGCAAACAGAAGAAATGTTAACAAGGTGAGAGAGTAACTCAGAGAAAGGGGGATAATTACAGAATACTTACTAAATATCAGACCAAGATGGGGCAGGGAGGAAGCTACGCAGCCCGTGAAGTACTCTCATATGCTATTTTTATGCCTGGAACACTGAAAGCAAGGTTCTCAAACATAGTTACTACAGATCCTGCTGCATCAACAAGGGATGACTTAAGGTACATCATCTGTCTCTGCCTTCTGACAAGAATTCTGTGTAATGAAAGGATGACAGAGGATCCCTCAAAAGTTTCTATTAATTTAGGCCAAGTTCTGGTATTCCTCATTGAAATATGGCTTTTAATCTTTCAACTCTCTCCTTGAACTGCTTATGTTGGATTCAAGCTTTGTGAGTTAAAAAATGGAGGCAGAGAAATTGTTATTTTTTTAAACTTTCTCTTGATGTAGCAAAAGAAATAGAAAGCCCACAGTAATTGTCTAAATAGAAAAAATCTAAATCTAATATTCCATTTTGCAACTTACGAGGATGATTAAAGATTTTTTTAAAAATCTGAAGAGTACTGTAAAATATATTGCATGATTTTAAATAACCAGTGTGAAAATAGACAAGAGACACTAAGGATTTGAAAATGTTAGCGTTATTATTATTTTAAATTTACTTGATATACATCCCTTTCACCTCAAGGCCTAACAAGGTTCCTCAGGAACGACACCCAGATTTATGGTCATTTGCAGATTCTTGGTGTGACCAGTCAAAACTTTAATTTGAAAGTTATATTGCATTATGTGAATTTTACCTCAGGACTATAGCAATGTTATTGTTGCCAGTGAGGACACCATACTGTTCTCAGGCAAATTTATGTGATGTCTGAAAATGTATCGTGCAGGACTCTGCCTCAAATATTCTAATATTGAAACTGTGTTAAGGTTAAAAACAAAACGAGAACCTCGGTTCAATTTTAAAAATGCAGGAAGTTTACAGTTGTACTGGATTTGATATTTCCTTTCTTCCCCCTCCCCCAATCCCATTTACATATAGAGGGTCCCCAGTGCAGCCTTGTGTCTAACTGCAAATTTCAACTATATGCTTGCCTGCATCTTGTTTCCACATGGTGAGGAAGATCACTGGATATCATACCAGAAAATCTTGTATCCACCATATCATTAAACTTCAATTTGTATCCTTTTCCAAACAAAGATGGTGATTATTGTTCTGGGCAAATCTATTCTCAAGTGTGAAATTTAAGGTAATTAAGCAATGGGGATCCTTAATCAAAGCAGCTGACTGCAGAGTTCACTAGAGGACTGATAACTTCAGAAGAAAACTAGTTTGAGAAATTGGAAAAAGTGGCCAAAAAGAAATTATTCCATGATTCACATGAAAGGACTTTTGTCCTGGCAAAAGGACGTGGTACTGGATGCCCTGTGATGGATAAGGCTCTTGGAAAACATACATTTGAGCAACTGTTTTATTTGCATGATTAGCAATGATGCTGATGGCCTATGGTAAATGTGTATCTGTAAAAGGGTCATAGGTAGAACCTATACCTTGCAGGTCTAACACTGATAGCAGGGTCAATGATGGTCAATTTAGTGATTTGTTTTGCAGCAACGCTGCGGTTTTAAAGTGAGCTTCTGACTGTGTTAATTCACTGCATATTCATTAGACTCTCAGAACCCTGTTTTATTATGTGTAATTTAGTCTTTAGAATAAAACTAATCTGGAAGCCTAGATCCAAATGTGATTTAAATTGATCCAACACAATGTGACATTAGGTTCTCAACCAATGTGTGTGCCATCTTCCCCTAAATTCTTTCAGCTTATACTTTACACAGACATATCAATAGTAAGATCTTGAACAATGCAGAGCTCTTTCAATATCCTAACACAGTTCTCTTGCTACAAAGGGCCAAGTGTGCCTTTGCACTTACTGTTGATTGTCAGTCCCTAATTTGTTCTTGCAACTCTCAGCTTCTCCTTTGTCATTCAACAAGACTTCTCCGCGTTCAAAATCTTGTCCAGTCTTTTGTCTTCCATCTCCCTGTTTGAATTCCTCCTTTTTCTTATCAACCTTTAAAAAATTATCCTCTCTCCCATTTCGCACTATTTTACCATGGTGAGAGGTACATCTTCTGCCCCCTGCTGAACTTCAAGCGGAGAAACCTGAGTTCCTGAGATGGCTGATCATTAATCCGTGTGGTGGAAGAACCAGAAGCTGCTTGGAATAGACAGCAGAACAATTCAGTGGCTCCTGAGAGTTTGCCACTTTAATGATTGCTGCTGGGCATAAGAGAGAAGGAATGCTGTGTCAAAGTCAAGGGAGTGAAAGCAGTGTCCTTGAAGACTTGAAACAATGATTGCGTCTTGTGCACAGCATTGCAGCCACATACGCTGTATAAAGAGCCTGAAGAGATTGTCAGGTGGGAATGTGCTGCCACAGTGGGCTTTCAGATTCTGGGATGACAATGAGGGAGACTCCAAAGGAGCATGCACCCTCCAGAGCTGATCCAAGGTCCTTGTCCCTGGAATCTGCAGTTGAACCCATCGACATGCTGACAGACCACTCTGTTTTTCCCCACTACAGCCAGGTAAAGATACTGATGTTCTATACATATCTCTGCAGGAAGAGAGGCTTCTGGTGATATCACAGCACTGGGTGTAGTGGTGTGGAAAAGTGACATCTATCCCTGGATTGACAGCATGGGCTTCTATTCCTTCAGGAATTTGAGCTGTGGCAGAAATCTTCCTATAGCAGCTCCCGGTTGCACAGCACTGTGCTGTGTGGTGCCCAGGTGAGCCAAATGTACAGAACGCCAAGATAACACAGATGTCTATCACTTGTGGTCCTGACCCATGGACTATTTGATCCTCTCATGGGAAAAGGCATGAGAACACCTTGGGTTTTGGCATATTTTTGTGTGGAGAAGGGGTCAATTCTCTAGAGGACCAGTTGTGAGGACACTCTGGAGCAGAAAGCACAGGGAAAGTGGACTGATGGCCCATCATGAGGTTGGAAGAGCAATATCACTCCTTGAATAGTGTTTCAAACAAAAGCTGAAGCCTGTGTGATAAAAATGGAACTTTTTGATAAAAATGAGAACTTTAAATCGCACTCTGTCTAAATGTGCTCTTAGAAGTGTGGCTATGTAACATACTTCTGTAATTGTTCTAAATTTAGCTTTCTGAAATTTACAACCATTTAAATCAACCCTTCTAAAGAATAGCAACAATATGGCTTTAATGTTTTGATATGGTAAGTATGATTATATCTATTTAACTAGTCTGCTGTTAAATGAATGACTCATACTAATCTTTTTGCATCGTTGCTGGCTGATTACTTTTGCTAAGATTGAACAGAGAGTTTCACTCTAAAAAGGTGGTCCTAAGAACCCAGCTACGCTGATGTAACTGTCTCTTTGAACAGTCTGTGTGATTTTTAACTGATGTTTTTATTTCACAGTTTAATACAGACATCTATATTCGTCTATAAACACTGAAAAATAATTAAAGGAAAACAGTTCGTCAATACAGCTAAATTGTAAGTTAAACACAGAAATTAGTGACATGGGGCAAAACTGTCATTGTAGTTATCTTATTAGTGGGACAGTTTTCAGCTGCCTTGAGACTTAGATGTAGGCTATAATCTGCATCTTAATCTTCCTTCTTTACAGGGAGAAAGTGTAGCCTGTCTCACATCTATATTTGGTGCAGAGCACATACTCCACTGTGCTAACACACCACATCAGGAAGGAATTTCAAATGCTCCCAAGGAATTTAGTAACAAAAGTCCTGCTGGCTTTCCTTACATGCATGGGCAAGGGAGCATAGTAATCTTGTGTAATAAACTGCTCTCTTTCTGCTGCTGCTGATGGAGCCTGAAAAACAGACTGATGGACTATCTAATGTCTTTTCATCCTCCTGACAGAGTTGGATACGTTGGGACACTGTTTTCTCTATTGACAAGCTTGCAACTGGGCTGAGCCTATGTGCCACCTGGGAGGTGTGAAAGCTGCTTCACTTGTGTATTCATCAGAGCACAGCTCCATAGGCTGTGCAGCCTTTGTTTTGGACAACACCCAATGAGAGAAATGCTGAGCTTCCCCAGGGGTGCTGATGGGGTAAGTCTACCTTCCAGCTGATTCTGAGGAAACCGAAGTGGAGAAAACCTCCCTGTCATTTCTTCAGCAAACTTAAGAGGACGTCCTGATCTCTTTCACAGGATGTGAGAGAGAATGAGATAGGATCACTTTGTGCTTCACACTTGTGTATTGTTTTCTGTATTGTTTAATCTTTTTGCCCCATTCAACAGTTAAAATTTTCATTGTTTTTATTTTGCCATTCTATTTATATTTGAATAGTTATCAAGTCACTTTTTTCCTTTCAGTCTTTCCTGTTGCTGTCGCTTTAAGGGAAGGTGTAAATCCAACTTGTGTTTTTTATTGGCTGTGACAGCAAAATAAAATTAAAGTTGCAAAGAAAAGGGATACCAAGTAATTAATGTGTTTGGATTTGGAGACATCTGTTCAGATGAATTGGCTTAGAGGTCCATCTGTTAATCAGTCAGAGCTGCCAATGATTTCAGAACTCTCACAGGGACTTGTGCTCCTCTCTCCCTCGCTTTGCCTTCCTTTCACTGAGGTGCTTTTTGTCATCTTCCTCCGGTTTATTGTTATATGAAATCTCTTCAATCTTATCTGCGAGTAAGGAATCTAAAGAAATAAACTTTTTGCACAGTGTTGTGTTTAAAAAGGAAAGGAGGTTCTTTCTGATAGCACTAATGTTTTTATGTGTTCTCAGAACAAGAAATTTGTCTTGCTGCAGGGGTTCTTGAGTGGAGATCCTAACACTGCTGTTTTCTATGCGCCCATCTTGAGTCCTGTGCTAAGATAACAAGATAAGAAGAAGGCGGATCAGATGAGCAGGTTATCACCAAGCTTGGTTTATTATTTCTGTATATTTGAAAACAATCAGGGAGATTGTATACTCTTCAGGAATTCAAGTGGCATGATGCCTAGTAAATAAAAGTGTAAGCAGTCCCTTTGTGTCAGCATTTCTCTTTACCTTGTGTATAAGCCAGGTAAAGATTAGGAAGATTTCTTTTTTTAAAAAAAGATGCTAGAAAGAATGGTCTTTGTTTATATAACATTTAGAAATTGGAGTTCTAAATTTAAAGGCTGTATGAGCTTTCTTAAAGTAAGAGTGGGGGTCAAAGTGATAAAACGTGATTGCAAGCCCTAGTTGAATTTGGTGGATCTCTATTATTTAATATATAGTAGGGATTTAGGCACTATTTTGACAAGTGCTAGGTACAAATAGCATGTATACATTGTGGAAATCTTCTAGGATCCATGAAGAGGGATATAAGGAAGAGAATGCTTTGGGATGAAAGAGTGGGACGTGAAAAATTAATGACCAGTAGACTGAAATGAATCAGCTGTCGTTGCTTCCCAGGTCTGTTTACTGTATGGGGTTTTTTTCAATGTTGTTGTCCTTGGAAGCAAACAAATAGTGATTTTGTTCTTACCATTGCACTGAATTAGCAATGTTAAATTGTTTGCCGATTTCTTGATCTCAGACACAGTGTTGGTTTTACAATTAGCAGTGTGTTTTTACTTTCACAGAGACATGTTCAGTGTAACAGGGTTGAGCTGGAATACCTTTGCTTTTTGGTCTTTTCTCTGCTTTCTGTGGCAATGCTTTTTGGATAGCTTTTTCTCTTCATGCTGTTTTCCTAGGGTGGTATGAAGTGTCTTCAGGACTGGTGATGAAGGAGCAAGAGTAGAAGGGTTATTGTTGGGGTAATGCAGAGGAAGAATGGGAAGATACAAGCTGTAATGCTTTCATTATATTTGTGTGGTTTTTCTTTAAAATGAGCCAGGGAACTATCAAATAATAATCCAGGTAGCATGGACCATGGTTCATTTTTACTGCTTTTTGCTGAGAGGGAGCTGGGTGTCTCTTATCCCTCAGGCATGCTTGCACAGCTGTTTCCTAGCCCTTTACTGGGACTTCTCTGCCTTCTCTTTTCATGGTGGCAACAGACAGCACAACCCCCTTTTTGGGCCACCAGGGTCACTGGCTGTTTTAGGGCTGCCTTTTCTTAAGCTCATGGACCCTAAGATGACAGGGAAATGGCTTCTGCCTGTGCTTCAGATTTTACCTACCTGAAGTTAATCTCATTTACCTCAGCTGGCCCTTTCCTTCTCTTTTGCAGGTAACGATAGACCTCCCCTCTTGGTGCACCTCAGTGTTACCTCAGTGACTTTGGGAAAAGAAACCCCTCGCTGGTGTGAGGGGAGCGAGGCCGGGTTGGGCCACCCTTCACCCCTGCGTGGTCAGGGGGTGGTGGGAGGACAAGCTTCCCTCAGCTGCAGCCTGTGTCCTAATCTCACAGCTCTGCTGGGGGTGGTGGAGCAGCTCACGCTATTCCTTGCTCTGTCTCTGGGTGCTGGGAAATTAGTTTGTGCCTGGGCCCTGCTTGTGGTGCCTGGCCCCTGCTTGTCTTGCCTCTCTGGCCCTGAGCAAAAAGGTAATGTCTGCAAGTGCCTCTGTTACCTTCTGTTTTCTGGCAGCATCCATAGTGCAGTTCTCTGCAAGAAACACTTCTTTGTAATTTAGTGTTAAGAAAGAGGTGATATTACAAGGTACTGTTCCCCACCTGTGCTTTTTGACCTCTGGGATGAGGTGTCTCTATTTCCCGCCTTCCTCCCCTGGCTGCTCCTGGGATGGTTTTTATCCTACTCATGTTTACTTCTCAGGAATGACAAAAGTTGGTTAGAGTTTCAACCAGTTTGTCATTCTAGAAACTTAACCAGTGCAGGGTAGAGAGGAGCCTCTTCCAGGGAAATACCAACCCTCTGCTCAACCCTCACCCTTGTATGTGCTGTTCATGGCTGCAGCTTCTTTGTGAACCTGGGGAGACTTCTAGACTGCTTGCTTTCAAGCCCTCGTGCTATCATTCCTAATGATAACTGAAAATGGTGCCTATTCAAAAAGTGAGATGGTAGCAGCCAGCGAAAAAGCAGCAACCACAGGCTTGGAGAGGTGTGACATTTTGGTCCCTCAGTCAGGTGGGACTGCTGGAGGGAGCAGTGCTTATACACCTTATTCCAAGCCACCCAAAACCCATCAGTTTGAGGGATGCTTCCTCCTTTTGTTCTCCTTTCCTCCCTTGCTGTGTACGCCTGTTCTCCCAGGCATGAGACAAGGAAAGAAAAGGAGACCTGTTACATTTACAAACTGATTTAAGTGAAGGACCTTGCATCTTTGAGGCTGCAGGGAGTGAATTTTCTCTTTCCCCAGAGGCATTTTCATAGTGCACTGGCAGCTCCAAAGCTCTGAACAGAAAGCAATTCATCTCCAAGAAAGATAGGCCCTTTTCCTATGCATAACTCAAAACTGTGATTAGTGCACTTCCCTTGCCACACATGAGAAAAAGCTGCTGATAAGACACACTCCATGTTGAAAACGAAGTGAGTTTTATCACATTTACCTCTCAAATCCTTTTTAGCTACAGTTGTTACAGATAATACCTGACACTATTTACACTAGAGAGACTTGATCTTCTTTTCTGTTTCCCTGAGATTGTTTCCTTCGTTCATTTGTTCAGTTTTGTTGTTTCTTGCAGACAGCTGGCAAATGCTACTTTCCTGTTGTCCTTCTTACTCTCGTCTTTCACACAGCAGTGTAAAGGGAACATATTTGTCTCTGCTGACACAGCCTGCCTGTTTCTGCTTCTAGCAGGATTTTTGTTTGTTTCAGACAGAGGAATAGATGACAGATAGGTAAGTAAACAAGACAAAGGCATGCTTGTTAAAATTTTTTTCCCTGGACACAGCTGAAATGGATCATCATGCAATGCCAAAATCCTCAACTTTTTCTCCCAGGATTTGCTATAAGATAGCTTCTGATTCCTTGCTACCTTTCCTCTGTCTGCTACTCTGATGTTTTCCTGTATCTATCTTGTATGCTTAGCGTAAACCAAATAAATACAATACTCATCTGTTTGTTATCAGACATGTCGAATTACTTGACTCAGCTGCTGCTGAACTTGCTTATGGTCAATTTCTTGAGTGTGGTGGTTTTCCATGATTTCCAGCTGTCAGCACCATGAAAAATGATTCCTCATTTAACCTGAGTGAAAAACAGCTCTCGTGTCTGGCTACCCTAGTGAGATGATGGATTGGCGCAAATTGTGCCATGAGACGATACGCTTAAAATGTGCTTCTGAGAGAACAAAAACTCAAGGGCATACTTTGGCATACTACAAAAATTGGTTTGAATCTCCTTTTATAAGACTAACAAGAGGTCAGGCTGGTTTTTTCCTATCAGTTTTTCTAGCAGTTAAGTCCTGTTTGTTCTCAGTCCTGCCTGTGGGGTGAAAATTCCAAAGTTGCTTGTCTTCAGAAAGTTTTTTGGAAATCTTGATTATTTAGCAAGCTTTGTACAATGAATCTGTCTTCTGTCCAAAGCAAAATAGAGTGTGCTCTTCTGTTTCAATTTTGAGGTTTTCTTCAGGACTTCTATCCTCCAGTTTTTGTTGGCCAATAAATTTCAAACATTTTGTTCTGCTATGCCTATTACGTGAGTATCTACTTGAGTCTCATTAATATCTAGGTAATGTTCCAGTGGCAGGGGTCCATGGACCTCTCTCAGATGTTACAAGGAGTTTCGAAAAACTGTGATATTTGTTCCCTTCTTAGCAGCCTAAGGGTTTATGGTACTGTTTTGTCACAAGGGATGGGAAAATTGTTGGTTTGATTTGCCAAGCCCATTTAGATCAGCATAATCCACTACAATTTGCTTCTGGATACCCTGTTTGAAGTTTATGGTTTGAAGATGGTGATCAGATTAAGATTATAATCTGCCAACAATTGTGGGATGGGGAGGGGAGAGGACAGGGGGAAGAATGAATGAACAAACAAAAAATCCCAGACCTTGACATATCTGTTCAAATTCCCTGTAGCTACCCAAATTTTCTTGCACTCCAAAATATTTTAGAATGTTCTTCCAGATCTTGCTTTTGTTGCAGGTATGTCTGTTCTGGTTTACAATTAGAAAATCTAGTTTATATAAAAACCTCTCTAAAAGTTAGATATTTTTAAACAAATCAAGCAAGCAGATGCTTAGAGGAGAGTTATGCATGTAGTTTCTCGGGTGGAATTGTGTTTCCAGAGTGACCTGCAAACCTAAACACCAGTGTCACTTTCTCAGCTGTTCTGTGGAAGGATACCTAGCAGCTGCTGTCTCATACTGTAGGCTACTGTGGCATGCTCTGGGCTTCTGGCAATGGAATTAGTATGCCTGACCAATACTGTGATTTAAATGTGTCTATTCATTTCCCTGGACTGAATAAAAAAGTGGAGTTTAAACAACTATCAGAGAGGTCTTCCTTATGCTTGTTTAGAACAAAATGGAGACTATAGAAACAACTGATGATTAAATTGAAAAGCAAATAAATTATTTTAATCTTAAGCAGGAATAAAACACTACTTAAGAATTCACACAAAGTACTTGGTTTCAAGTACTCTTGTTGTTACGGTCACTATACTTTAAAATATTTTTGGATTAAAAGTCCCCTGTCTGTTTTGATTCAGCATCTGACTTAACATACACATGTTCATCCTGTTTAAATACTTTGACTCGGTGGAAGAATTCTGTTGAGCAAATATATTCAGTAACTAGTAAAGGATAAAATATTTTACTTATAGAATGTGAAAATGTAGACACTGTGGTTGCATGTTTTGAAACCTCAAACCACTGGGTTTGTTTTTACAGACTCAATAGTAGATTTTTTTCTGGCCATTTTAATTTAAGAATCTTTCTTCCTTTGGTTAGCCAGTGTCAGGTGATGTTCATGGAAGAAGCCCTTCACACTTGAGATGGTGACAAAAAAGAACAGGCAGTTTAATGCTACCAAACTAGGGGTGTGTCAAATCTCTCTCAAGAATGATAAACTCAATGGAGTTGTCTATTTTTAACCTCCTGTTCTTTCCTTTTGGCAGACTAATCGGTGTTAGCTGAGCTGTTTCGCTGAATGAATCCAAGCAACTCTGCTGCTTTGTGAAATGGACAGCAGACCTCACAAGAGCGTTTCAAGTCTGCTTTAATATATGAAGTCCCATTTTGAAACACCATGTCCAATGAAGACAGTTCGGAGCAGAAGCTTTCTACAACAACAGTCAGTTCAGTTGCTGTTCAGGCTGGGGATGCCAGTATTGTTATAGCTGTGCTTAAGGTAAGGCAGCAATTTCTAACATGTCTGTTCTTGGTTTTCTGCTACTCAGTGATAACTACTTCTTTTATATGTTCCGTGAAAATGAATAATTAGCATAAGATAAGGCAAGGTCATTTAGTAAGTTAATATGTAAAAGAGCTTCCTTGGAAGTTAATCTTTGTTTCTGTTCTCAAGTTCTGTTTGTGTTTTGGTTTGGTTTTGTGTTGTGGTTGTGGGTTGTTTTTTTTAATAGAATAAATAATTTGGCCAAAATATGTAGGCTCTTAGATGTAAGGAATTCCTCTTACTTTTTAAACAGAGTGAGAGATAAATGCGGAGTGCCATGAAAATGGGTTGATAAGCATGATGTTACTTTTAATCATAGTTGAGACTCCTCAAGAATTATTTTTAAAACTAGGTAATAATTTTACACAATAAGTAGTCTACCAACTCCACAAATCCGGATTGTGTGTCTTTTTTTGAAGTATTTGCTGGGGGCAAAAAAAAGCCTAAACCTGATAATGAGTGGTTATTTTTGTAAGCTGTAAATTCACATTCCCAAGTGTTTCAGTAGAAGCGCTTGTATATGTTTAGGTGCTTATAAGCACTGAAAGGCCTGTTCTGTGAGCTGGAACCCGCACCTACAGCTTGCACAAGATTTGGCATGTGGAGTAAAGCTGGATGCCTAGGTACTGAATCCCAGCTGGAATTTATTGGCAATTTAATTCTTCATTCTCCAGGCAACTTGGAAAACATGCTGGCCTCAGCTACTAGAGTTTGTCTGTAATGCAGAATAAGGTGATAATGAGTTGGGCTGTCACTGAATTAGGGTGGTTATTCAGGATGAGGTTGGTTGTGCAAGCAGGAAAGTTCTCACCCTTCCTGGTAGACTCTGGCTGCCTCTGCAAGGGAGTAATTTTGTTGCAAGGAGGCTTAAGCTTAGGGTGAAGACATTTATTTTTTCCCCTGTGTGCTGTGGGAACCATGCTAGCCTCCAGTGATATGACTGCTTTGTTCCTTATCACCATCCTCTCTGAGTTGTACTTGTCAGACTGTAGCAGTTTCACAACACAGTGAGGAAAGAATTAGCTATACTTTGGGTTGCTATTGAGCTTCTGTTCTTTGTGTATTCTCCAGGAAACAATGAGAGATTGCTGGTTGGGTTCCTGTTCTGAAGGCCTGCTGCTTGTAGTGCAATCTCTCTCTAGATATATATTCAGTATACAAGTATGTTGGATCTGTGTGGTAGAAATAAGATTTGGTGTTATGGTCTTTGCATCTGCTGTAATATATTTGTAACTTCTGCCCACCCTCCACCCACCAAGTTTCTCTAAGTATCTATGCAATCTTCAGCTGAAAGGGGAGATGAGTTGGAGAAGTGTTTTTTGGCTCATTGTGGTAATCTTACTCTTCACAGGCAAAACCAAAATGGCAGTAGCTATTGTCTTCACAGGCAAAACCAAAATGGCAGTAGCCATTTTGTAGGTAAGACTAGAGTCTGGGATTTTGATACCTATTTCAAATTAAACTAAGCTTATATTCTATCCTCAAGTGTCTTCATTCTGGAGTTGAATAAATGTCTATGAGTCCCTGTGCTCCTTTGACCATGGGAAGTATGTGTGACCTGAGAGGCTGTGTGAGTAAAAAAGAAAAATGAAGGAAAGCTTGCGTTTCTGAAGGCTGAAATTGTTTACTTATTACAGTGTGGAAAATGGGTGAAGCTTCAGCTGGCCGAATCAACACCAAATTTATTAGAAATTGGCAGCAACCAAGATGAGACCAAAAAACTACTGCAAGATCATGAATTCCTCCTAGCTAAACTTAAGGTAAGATGTGAAAAGAACACACAGAAATACATCTAGTCATTACAGTTCAGGTACAACAGTTGACGTAGCTGCCTGGACTACCTGTTGCAATGTGTTTTCAGTTAAGATCCATATACAAAAAGTATGTTCAGCTTTCGTCAGTGTAACAGGTCAAAGTTAGGCCTCTGCACTGGAAAAATATTCTAAGTGTGAATTACTATTTTCTGACAACAGCAGTAAAGATGCTTTAAACATTACTTCAAATCAAGCGAGAAATTCCTATGGCCCTCAGTAACTGTTAAATATAATGGAATATCAATTATTTTTTATTCTCAAATGTTATGAAAAGCTTGATTAGTTTGTAGCAGCTGTAAACACGAGCAAGCTCTTTGTAAGTGTGGAGTAGATATTTCAGGCATATTTTTATTGAATATTAACTGATGTAAATTACTGTAAAAATGATATTGTAACATTAAATGTTGCTTGTCTTGAGCTAGGAAGATTTTAGCTAAGTAACAGACCTAAAAATCAGATTTTAGCATACTTGAGAGCAGATTATAACAACACTGACACTTGGACACAGAGTGACATGCTTGCATGAAAAAGCTAAATTATATTAAATGCGTATGTTTGACACTGGAAAGAGCTTAAAGGCACTCGAGTAAATTTTTTTTTTCATTATTTTATAGGGCAGATTGACTTTATATGTGTAGACAAATTCCTCTAAAATCTTGGAGTTGTGCATAACAATTTATCTTAATAGATTCCACGCCTTTTTTTTTTTTTTTTTTGAGATTACATAAAATTCAGATCTGAAAAAGCAAACATGATCTGGATAGGATCAAGTGCACTTTATTTAATACTAGGATAGGATTAAATGCATTTGATTTAATACCAGTGACTATGTGCTTCCCCAGTCATTATAAATCTCAAACATATATGAGGTAATTTTAGTACAGAATATAGAGAATGTAATCTAATGGTGCATAGTGTGCATATTTTGAATACTATGAAGAATAGCATTACAAAACAAAAAAACCCCTACCAAAAACCCAGAGAGTGTGGTTCTGTTATCTTTACTTATGCAAGTGCCTCATCTTTATTGCCATCAGTGCTACACTCAGGCCTTCTTGGAACAAGCTTCTGTATCCTGTTCAGAATGAGCTGAGTTCTTACACACCGACAACAGAAGGAAAGCTGAGTTTTGTCTCCTAAATAAATAAATAAAATTAGATTGGGAAAAGAAATAGTAATTCCAATCTTTAAAAGAAAAACAAAGATTCAAGTAACATTTTACCATCAAGTCAAACCTTAGTGTTATATATTTATAATAAATATTGTTTGCTAAAGGGAAGAAAATAATATAAGTTTTAATCTAAGAGAGACCTTGTAGGTGTTACTGCAAACTTGTAAGGACATGAACAAGGACAGTAAAACAATGTCCTCTCTGTAGACTCCAGCTTGAAATCATTGTATTAAAGAAAACAGAAAGAAAAATTAAAAAACAAAAATCAGCTCCAAAAAGCTGAGGAAATATTTAGGTGCATCCTCAAGCTGCTATTCCATTTTTGCTTTAAAAGCTTTAAACCTAAATAAAGTTTTGGATTTTTTTTTTTTAATTAAAAAAATACTTAGTGAAAAATAAAACAATCCAAAAGCATTTCATGCTCTCTGATGCTCGTGTAAGTGTTTGACTTTCTATTCCTATTAGTCTAAATGCATGGAATCCTAAGTTTGTTTTCTCATTTGGTAGTGTTTAACTAATTTTCTGCTCACAATAAATAGCAAAATAATAAAATAATCACAAATAGTTTAGTTCATATTGATAAAAATGCTAAAATTTTTCACCCCTATTTGTGAGATCTTACGACTGATTGCTTGATTATATCTGATTATATCAGATCAAAAAACCTGTTATGCATAAATTGTTAAAGAATACTTATCATCCAAATATATCAAGAACAAATACTTATTTCATGTTTTATACCTGCAGTCCTTGCAAAATTCAGCATTGATTAATGACCACTATATAAAAGGATTAAGTTAAAAATGACTATTTTTTCCTCAGTAATTTAAGAGCTGCAATAATATAGGACTGCAATATCATTATAATTTTGTAATGATTGTACATTTTTCAGACACGATCCCTTCTGTCTTATAGTAAGCTGTTAACACTTGTGAGTAATTATTCAGTCTTAAGTTACTAAATTGACTCATCAAAAGTTTTTATAAGGACAATTCTGAGTCTTTGAAGTATTGATAAGAGTAATTTTTTTTCACTTAGCATTTGTTAATGAATAATGTATTATTTATATGAAGATGGATAAAGAGGTAGTAATGTTTCAGTCTTCAATATTATAAAGATTTAGTTACTTGGGGATAAAAAAATTTAGAAATCTGGGCAGGAAGGAGTTGAAAAGATGACACAAAGTTGCAGTTGTTACAGGGTCCTTGTTTTGATGATGCTCAGTATATGTAATTTTAACAATAATGAATTATACAAATACCTGAATGTTCTCCCACCTGTGATCTTATCCAGTGCAGTTTTCAATTCTTCCATACCAGCTGCGAGTTACTATTTTCATTGACTGACTTGTTCCAACTGGCTCTGTCAATGATAGCCTATGGTAGCTTATAATGTATTTATTTTTACTCTAAATTAGATCTTGGGATTTGGAGTTCATTATGAATAATCTAAAAAAAAGGTAAAGATGACACAAAAGTCTTGTGCTCAAGGAAACTTGTTCCAGTTATATGGTGACATTGTGATATTTTATTTTAGGATTACATATACTTTTAAAACCCTTATATGCAACCATAGTAATGCCAATATGGCATATAGCAAATGATAAATACCTTGGTAGAACAGCACATTTATGAAAACAAAGGCTTCCATAAAATAAATTATGAATATCCATCAAAAAAGATTGTTTATTTCAAAATGGTGTATTCATTACACATGATTTGAATTGCCTCCATGATTAAACTTGTATGAATTTGAAAAGTTGCTAAATGCTGTATTAGCTTTGTTTATCAGTCTGTAACTTTTCAAAGAGGATTAGAAAGCTACATTATAGCAAGAGGAAAAAAGTTTGTATTTTTGCACCATGTTAAATTTAAAAGAAGGGAGGATGAAATCCTTATGTTTTTAATTTTAGAGCTAGAAATGGTTTACAAGTAGAGAACAGTATAATTAAGAATTTCTCCACTTGGATCTCCAGGAAATGTATATGATTTTGTATATTGTGGAATTTTTTCAGTCATCTGAATTTTAAGTACAACAGTGAGGAAGATTTGAATTGTTTTTCTTCTTTATTGTAGTATTAAAAAAATACCAAATAAATCATGTTTCCTAACAGATATGCATATATGTATCCAGTATCAGTAACTTAGCTGATTAATTCAATCCAATTCAAAGATGAGTTTTTGTGCAATACAGGCAAAAGTTCCTGAGCCAGCAATGGTTTGAATGTGAAACCAGTCCTGCTTAAGAGGAAGGAGTAGATGATTAATACTAAATGCATCTTTGGTATTGTTGCTAAAGAAACTATGGACTTTTAGAAGATAGTTTATGGAATAATTGACCATGTTGGCATTATCCAATGCTATTTTGAAAACTCATTCTTGGGTTTGATCATCCTTTTTGCTTTTTAACTTCAGTATTCTCATTCCAGTGTATGTAAGTTCAAAAAAGTCCATTGTAAGTTCAAAATATTCAGGCAAAATTCTTTCATTGAGTTCATACATTGAGGACTCACAGATGTAAGTAAAGACAAAATTTGGCACTGTGACCCATGATCAGTTTATAGTACCTCTGGTGCTAGAGGAAAAAGAACATAATCCAGCTCACCGTTCCAGGGAATTGTTTTTGACTTAGCAATGTTAACAGGAACTAAAAAATCTAAACAACCACTTGGACGCTCAGTAATGCATATGGTACTTTAAAGGGCAATAGGAACAGACCTATTGAATGAAAAAGCAGTAATTTTTAGAACATTTCTTTACTAAACAAAGAACATGTCCATGATGTTTACAAAAACTAGTTAAAATTCTTTTCAGCGCTCTTGAAACTTCTTGAAACTATGTATAACATTGATGTCCTTTATAAAAGAAATTATTTTCTTTGGTTTTGTTGAATTGTCATACTAACTACTAGTAGCCCAGAAGACTAATGGAACTTGTTTAGCAACAATAATTTGAGATAAACTACAGTTCAGTTTCTTAATTTTGTTCAACAATGCCTAATTCACCAGGAAAAATTGTTTGTTTGTCATTTTTTTCCAGGCAAATTTACAAATTTGTTTTCCCTTAGATATACATTTGGTGTTTGTAAGTGTTAAAGAATTACATAATCTTTTATAATTGATGAATTCATTTGACAGGTCTAGATGCTGCTTAAATGTACACTTAAACGTATTCATCGTTGCAGGTTCCATGAACTGAAATAAAATGTTTCTTTTGAGTATGGTTAAGAATTAAACATAACTGTTTTCAGGTTTGGAATCATAGCCCTTTCTCTTAGTGATTTCACCCTTCAGTAGTCTCAACTAATATGCTCTGATTCTAAACTAATATATTCTGTTTCTGTTTTGCTAAATTAGACCATATCAGCAGTAACAGTTTTGTTGAAAACATCAACTTCTGTGATTTCATGCAGGTTTCCTTCCCTATGTTTGCCTCATCCTTGTTTAGATGACCTTCAGCAGGTTTATATGTTCTGGAAATGTAAATATATGAATATTTTGATATCTCATTCTTTACAATTTCAAAAAAATGTCAGAAGAACGAAAACCAGAAAAGCTTGAGACAAAGTTTCCAGGAGGTAAAATGGTATTGATTGCATTGTGCATACACGCTGCTCTGCCTTCCTTCAGTTCTCCATAATCCAGTTGTTTCCAACAGAAACCCAATCCGGAGGTAACATGCTTTCTTAGTGTTTGAATCTCCTAATATTAATGCTTTCTGGATAATTAAAAAAAAAAAAAAAAAGATTCTGTGTCTGTTGCTCTGCTTTTGGCTATGACAATGTTAAAATCCCCACTAAGGCAAACAGCAGCATTCTTGGTTTGTGGCCAAAGTTCTGGTTTTTATCATGAAACAGACTGTGGTAGAACTGCTATAAAGCAGAACTAAATGTAGCCTATGAACTTAAGTTTAAAACCAACACTGTTATTAATTTGTTTCATGAACCTGAAGATTTCTCCTAATTACTTTATTTACTTCAATTCATGGAGCATAAAATGCAAAATAGTAATTTATATGCTAGTGTTCAAGAAAAACAAATTAGAAAATTACATTCTTCAAAAAGTGGTAGTATAATATGCTCACTTTTTGCATTTGGTATCTTTAAGTCTTTCAGTTATTTAAAGTAAAAATATTTTCATAATGCTTTCTTTTCAGTAAATTTGTTATGGAAGAAATGTTTTGTTAATATCTTCTGAATGATTTACAATTAATTATTAAGGTTCCCAACAGTACAATTAGTAGCAAAGTTCAGCTGCATTTTCATTGTAAAGCAGAGATGATTTTTGCAAGTGATTTAAAAAAAAAATAAAAAGGAGGGATTTAATAAATACGTTTTTCAATATTTGATTAGCTCACTCGCCAGTTTCAATATTTGCATGTACAAAATTCCTACTGAAATAGTATTTGCCTCAAAATAGTTTTATGGCTACATTCTAGGCTTCAAGTTAATAACTATTTGTGTTGTATAATTGCAGCACTACCTAGTAACAATGATTAATTGTAGCAGCATCTCAGTGACAAGGATAGTTTATACCTCTGAAAATTGCAAGTTACAATATTCACTGTAAGAATCTGAAGCTGGACCTTTGTACTATGTGAAACATGAGCTAAAGTGTGAAATTTGGCCCATAATAATAATAATAAGTATAGGGAAGGAAGAAGGAAAGAAACCACAGAATAGGATCAGGGCTTAGAGATAGACTAGGTATAATTCTGTAATTATGGGAAATGTGTGATCCAGTCAGATGCACACACGAGTCAGCTCAAACAATTTTACAAGCCCTACCTCTTTTTCAGGAAATAACGACAGACAGAAATAGGTGGAAAAAGAAATGAAAGGCAGAGAGTTTTCAAAAAATCTCTCATTCCAGAGCAATCAAATATTCAGTTCTGATTAGAATGTTGCTCATTGGAAACAATCTGGTCATGAATCTCATCATGAGTTGGTGAACCTGAAATGAACATGATCATGAAAGGAAGAGGATCGGGAGGAAGCAGGTGAACTTCAGTAGTATAATAACAGAAATATTCTGAAGTTCAACAATCCAAATATAAGATCATGAAGTTAAAGTTAATAGCAAGTATTTCTGTTCCAGCCTTAAGTTTACTTCTTTACTGTATAACAGCTTTTAACAACCATGGCTGTGGAAGCAGTGTAAGAGTGAAAGTGCTGAATTTGACCTATTTTTAGTTTATGTATTTTCATCTTGGATTCAGGGAATTGTCAGAGTTGGAAGGGACCTCTAGAGATCATCTAGTCCAACTCCCCTGCTAAAGCAGGATTGCATAGAGCACATTACTCAGGACTGAATCTAATATTCTTTGTTTCAGTTCTATGATATGTTAATCATAATTCTGTTGTGGGCTATATTTGCATTCCTAACTTTATACATATATATATATGCATGCTATATGCAGAGTGATTTTCAGCTAACTTATAACCAAATTCCAAATCACAGATTTCTGTGAATGGTTGCAATAATTATGATGGCAAGTTCAAAAAAAAAGAAAATGTAATTTTTATTCATAATTCAATTAGCTAGCATAAACAATGTTGAATTGAAAGTACTTGAAGATACAGCACCCTGCAATGGTTGCTTACTTTAAGATTGACTGACCATTCTCCTAATTAATGCTTCTAAGCACCTGTTAGAAAAAATTATTTGTGCAGAGCTTGCTACAAGTAGTTTATGTCTAAAAGAAATGCCCAGGGGCAGCCTTGCACGAGCTACCCAAATGGGTCTGACATTGTTGTCTTAGCGCTGTTTCTGAGTTGCCAGAGCAAGGTGGTGGTGATTATTCTGCCTGTTCATTCAGTACTTTGTACTTTTTTTGAAGCTATTGAAAGTCAGATCCATCTCAAGAAAAGCAGAAATGATCAATGTGTTTTGGCCAGGAAAAAGGGTAAAATGCTTTCCACTGTACACCTTTTATATTATATATGGAAACTTTACTGGTTTGGGAGAAACTGCTAGATATTTTTAAAGAACTGTTTAAGTTAAACTCTACATAAAAATGTGAGTGAATTGAACACTAGCAGTTTTACTGAAAGATAGGTTTTTCATACAGTAAAGGGGAAACCAAAATCTATAATTATTACATGAAATTAAAGAATAACAGAAACATACCTTAAATGTGCACTGTTTGCTTACTTATTTTTTCCTCAAAGCATTACTTACTTTGACAGGTTTTAAGTATTTCTTAAGTGGTGTACAAAGGTGAAAGCAAGGCAGTTCCTTGGCCGCAGAGCCAAGAAAGCAATTTTTTTCTCTTCTATGAATAATATATACTGCCTAAAAAACATTTCATAAGCCGTGGAATGAGCATGAATTGCTAAGTGCTGCAGTATAACTATTTCCTGCACTATATTTTGTCTGGGGTTTTTTTGTTGTTATATTTTGTTTGGGTTTTTTGTTTGTTGTTTTTACTTATCTAAATTGAATTGTAGGAATTAAAGTTTAGGAATTAAAATTCAAAACACAGCTAAAGCATAAATAAGGAAATCCAGTTACACTTAAATAAAGCAGGAATGGGTCAAATAAGTATATTAATCATTCTAGCTGTATATGCTATAATTATGCTTCTTTACTCCAGTAACTTTAGATATTATTTATATTTGCATATTAGTATATATGCAGGTTATATTTGCATGTAAGTGAAGAATGAACATTTTTTCAAGCTCAAGACAATGCCAAAACTCTAATTGGAATCGGTACTGGACAAGTACTTCTGTATATAAATGAATGAAGGTGGCACCATGAAACTATTCAACTAGAAACACCAAGGTAAAGGAGCAATTGATAGGTATCTGAAGACGTTAAAACGGTATTATCACAGAATCACAGAATGGTTAGAGTTGGAAGAGACCTTAAAGATCATTGAGTTTCCACCCCCCAGCCATGGGCAGGGACACTTCACACTAGAGCAGGTTGCTCAACGCCCCATCCAGCCTGGTCTTGAACACTTCAGGGGGAATGGGGCATCCACAACTTCTCTGGGCAACCTGTTCCAGTGCCTCACCACCCTCACAGTAAAGAATTTCTTCCTACTATCTAACCGAAACCTTCCCACTTTCAATTTAAAACCATTACCCCTCATCCTATCGCTACACTCCCAGATAAAGACGCCCTCCCCATCTCTCCTGTAGGCCCCCTTCAGGTACCGTATCGTGTACGGTAATGGAAAAACTTCTGGACACTTTGCTGTATATGGGTAATGTAGTAAATGGGTTATTAGAAACCTATGTTGTTTCTGGTTTGAATGTTATGAGTTCTGACAGCCTGTCTATCTTATGCTTACACCTTGTATAGACACCTGTGATGAACTAGCTTAGATGAATTTAGCTTTAGATGAACTAGCTTAGACATAGCAGTATAGCAGCAGTAGTATGAACCTGCCGCCTCCACTAAAATTGTCTGCCAAAATTTAGTTGCATACCTTTAGAAATTTTTCTAGGAATCAGTGTCCATCAAGAACAGGGTTTGTTCATTTTCAGCTGGTGCATTTCTTGTGCTTGAAGCCCTATAATGCTCAGTTAAATTCCAAGAATCCTGTGGCAAGAAGTGGTAAGTTGCAATAGGATTGTTCTCAGATCTTTTTTGAGCAGCACTGCACTAAAGGATTTATGGTTTAGATACTTGGGGGCCAAGCATTTCTGCTTTCAGTGAAGATACAGTGAAAGCAATAAAAACAACTGCACTAGCGCCGAGTTCTAGGCAACTGAGCCTGCACTGCATTGGATGAGTGACTCAAAATTTACTGTAAGCGTGTCTTCACCAGCTGCACTCCAAAGGGATACCATAGCGTAGACTTACTCGTTGCTGCACTGCTTTCTCTGAAACAATACTGTTGTAAACTGGCAGCACTGTGGATGCTCAAATGGGTAAGGATGGGAGACAAGATTAAAAAACAGGAGAGGCTTGATTAAACTAGAGATGTCTGCAGTTACAGTAAATTTAATATTAGAGCTTGTTATTATTGTTGTAGTAAATACAGGTGTTGCAATATATACTTTTCTATAACAGTATGATTCTTGCACAGTGCCACGAGTTTCAAACAGTTTATGAATTTTTGTGATACAATGTCTCACAGCATTTTCACCTGGTACATTGTTTTATAAATGATTCTTTGGGAGTAAGCTTTCCCAGTGAAGTGGGTGTTAATTTCAATTTAATACAATATGATGAGGTCTTGGTGATCTATATTGTCTTAAAAAAATGCTTAAAGGCAATCAGCAGTAAATATTTTGAGCAATGGTATTCAACATATTGTTAACTCACCACTTTGATCCAGTGTCGTAGTGAGATAACTGGAGGGGAGGCTCTTGCACCCGCCACAGGTGTTGCTGGCTCAGAAATGCATTTCTTCTGTCCCAGGTTCTCCTGTATGGCTCCTGTTTCCTCTTTCCTTTTCTCAGCTCTGATTATGTACAGCCAGGGTAAGAGTGACCAATGCACACAGAGAAATGCCATATGTGCAATGGACAGATCTTTCCTGTGCTCTAAGCAGTTCAAAATATTTGACTACGGAGCAAGTATGACTTGACTTTTCAGGCTTGATCAGTCTATAAGATATATTTGGGTTTTGGGGTTTTTTTTTTTTATTCTTTTTTTCATTGCTACATAAACTGGCTTGAGGACTTTAAAATCCATAAATTCAGTAGTTTTCCTATTGAAGATTACACTGAAATGAAATGTGAAGCTCAAATGCACATACTTCAGTGAAACTTTTGCAGCCCTGCATAAGATTTACCAAGATTTAGAAATATTATGAATAGTGCATGTCTTGATATGATCCTTGCAGTAGAAAGTGTCTTTTTTTTTCTCTAAAGCTAATCTTAGCAATGTAACATTTAAAGGTAATGTTGTTGAAATGAGATAATTCTGTAGCAGCAGAGACATACAAATATCTTAGCATGTTTGAAAACAACTTTGTAGCCTGTAGACTACAGCTAAAAATGCCTACCTATAAATAAAAGGGTAAACTGTGTGTTACAACATGAAATAATTTTAACTTAATAGTTAAAAATAATAAAAAACCATGACCTTTCATATTCTTCAGAAACTTTGGAGGTAAGAATCTGTGATGAAGCACAGGACTTATAGCAAAAAAAGAAGTAGTTTGGGAAGCGATAAGCTACCTTTGGGTTATCTCAGCCCTGGACTGGAATATCTGCTGAAATGACCTTGGACAAAATGCAGAGGCAGGAAAAAAAAAAAACAGAGGACAAATGCCTTTTTCAGTAATAACTATCTCTGAGGCAGAGTGGTCTGTACACTCCACACTGCCTTATGTTTGTCCTCACATGGGAAATGACTGATTCAAGAAACAACCCCATAGTTTCCCTCTTTGCTAGAGCCACATTTTGCAGGCTGGAAATAAATTTGGGGCTTTCACAGGGACTCCAGCTTTCTGCAAGCCTCTTGAAGTGGCTGGAAAGTGAGGGGATGGGGATCTCACCCATGGTATCAATTGCTAAAACTGTGGGTTTGGTTTATCCCTTGCACGTTGAGAGTAGGTAGCTTCCCACAGAAGTAAGTATCCTCACTGGTTTCTAATGTTCTCACCAAATTTTAGAACAATTCAAATGATGAAAATTTAAACACCACATAAAAGTGAATTGACATTTAGTACTTGAACTCTGACATGAACTTGCACTTCCTACTGAAGATCATGCAGGTGAATAAAAATCAAAGAATCAAAAAGCCAATTGCGCATAATTTGTTGTAGGACATAAGCCCTAAATTTTAGGTCTGTTTTAAAGCAGACTTTAGGATGTAACAGCCATTTCCTAGCCTTGGGTGATAAATGACAAGAATGGAGAATGACGCATTTGGCATATGAAATCTTTGTTAATTATTTTTGTTTTCCTATTCATGGTCTCTTCCTATGCTTTCATTTATCAGTAGTTAAGCTATTGAAAATATGAACAAAAATTCATAAACCTTATTTATTTTCCATTTTTACAGCTTTTTCAAAGCTGTATTTCCTGATTCACTTCTTATTTCCTGATTCATGTTCCTTCTAGAATATTCTCTTTCTAAACGCAAAATAATATTAGTGTTGAATTTGGGTTTTGATATGAGTGCTATCGCTTTGAGTACACTGAGCTGTCAGGAAAGAGGGAAGCATTTTTGTGTGTCCTGTGAGAGACAGAGCTCTAAGCATTTTACATTATCATGTATAGTTAGAAAATGTTGATTATTTTGATGAAATTAGACAGAGAACAAAGCAGTATTACATGTAACTTATTGCTAATTTTCCCTTTTGTGTCTGAAAAGCTAGTCAAATTATCCTTGACTGTGTCTTCATTGTACAAAAATATTGTTTTATACTGTCTTTTTATTGGGGTAGCCTTTTAAAATTCTCTTGCAAGCAGTCTGGCTGTGTTTTCAAAACAGATTTTGAGAATCAATGTCTAGGTCTGTTTTGAAGGAATGTAAACGTCCTATCCTGCCTCTATGTGGTCTGTGAAATGTAATGAATTGTAAGAGGAACAGCTGGCACTAGAAATGAATTGGAAAAATGAAATACATTTATTGAATGTATAGACTATTTGAAGAGTATCGTATAATAGTTATGTGTGCTCATTTACCTCTCGGCAAATGGCTTCAATCAAAGAAATTTTTCATTAGCATTCCTTGTGCAAAAGCTTAGAAACAAATTTAGTGGCATAATTAGTAAGATGAGAATGAAAGAGCACATGAGGCTACCTACTTTACTGGCATTATATAACACAATAGAAATGTGACTGCACTATTGATGATTAATGTAGGTTTGCCTTTGTGCTTGATCGGTTTTTATTGTGAAAATCCTGTGAGTCTGAAGTTAACTAACAAGTGGAAAATAGACGATGGTGCCTGATAAGATGAGCAAAATGGCCTTTCAGATGAAGTAACTTCTTTCTTCCCTTTGGTATTGTATTAACCATTGGAGGTTTTAAGACCATACCTAAAATGTGGTGTTCTCAAGCAAGTGAGAAAATCAAGAAAGAGTTGAAAGAACTGTGTTAGATTGCAGTGAAAGATGGATTTTCATTTACAATTTTCATGAGCTCAGGTCATTAACTTCCTATTATTGTTGTTTTGATGAGGTTGGTATTAAATTTTATTAATTGTATATAATCTCTGTAGTTTAAAAATTATCATGAGTCAGCGCTGTTCTTTTTTTAATTGCTAATAATAAGGATTCTGACTGCTGCATTTAAGACTAGAGAAACACCTGCAGCAGCTCTTAGTTACCCTGTCAAGATAAATATTCTTGAATAAAAGTCGACTGCAGTACTTTGAATTAGATTCCCAAGGCCAGCTGTTTTTCCTGATCTGATTCTTGTCTTATTGTGATATAATGGAGATATAAAAAAGTCACTATCAATAGTTACATCAGAGTGACAGTATCTGTTCCATGCAAATGACCTCATTTAAAGTCAAAGCATCGTTTTAAAGAAATTTTAATTAGATTTCTATTTAAATGCAGAACAGGTAGCATTTGGGGGATTTGAGCTTTTATTCTCATACTATGAGGCAATCATGATGGGGATTCAACAGAACAAAAAGAACTGGGTTTTACAGAAGGATTAGAAAGCAGCAGTTCCCATTCCTGGTATTCAGAAAATAACATGGAGTGTGTATTGTTCTCTAGAACACTGGCTTTTGATTGGATGCTCTTTTTGATGGGTTTTTCACCAAACAATAAGCATGTATTTGTGTTGCTGATAATGACTTTTCTATATACTGTAGAAAAAGATGGGTTGTTTGGAGCTGCTTTTATGCCTGTTAATTTTAGCGCTGTTTGTTTTCATAGTTGGCTGGCTGTAAGGTCAAGTTAAAATTACTATTTCTTAAAAAAAAAAAAAAAAGTTAAATTAAAGCTCCCTAGTTTATTATACTGTTCTCACAGTACTGCTTTTAGAGAGAATTGATGAGCCTCTTCAAGCTGATATCTTTGTCTAGTATACAAGGTCTAGGGAGGACTGGAGGTTATGGTTCCATGTTTAGAAGAATAAAGTTTTCTGCACTTTCCTCTTTTAAGTTGGATGTGTTAGGAGAATTTGAAGTTTTCCCATTCTTTAGCCTTTATTAGAGTCTGTGTCAAGAGAATGAGTTATCATAGATTTTAATTCGCCTAATATAGATTTCTTTTCCCATTACACATTCATGTGATAGCACCTGTAATAACAGCAGAAATAGGCACTTTATTAATTCATACTCATGATAAAACCTGAGATGGGGGTGAGAATATAGAACTAATGCTAATCAATTTTTTTGACACACTAAAGATTTTTAATATAAGCTGGAAATAGCCCAGTAGTTATCTTTCTCAGGGTGAGATTAGTGAAGGGCATGAAACACAGTAGAACAATTTTCTTGACAATAGACTATTATTATTTGGCGGCCAGCTTCAGCAATGCAGCAGGCTGAACTTGAAATATTGCATAAATTTGGTGTTTTTCTCGAGAATATCTACATATGTCCAGGCTACTCTTGTCTGGATTGCATTGGAGTCATCAGAGACTTATAAGTTACCTTGTAAAATTTTAAAGCTTGTAAAGTCAGGTAATGTAATATGATGATCTATGAAAGATCCAAAATACCTGCATTGCTACCACTTCCAGGAAGATCTGTGTTTAAAGAGGTGTAAACCCATTTGAATCTAAATACTAGAGGTAGAACGATAAAATCTCTTAACATGTGTTTTTAGAAGAAATTTCATAAAAATATTGCCTCAAGTGCAGATGAAATTCAGAAGCTTGCTATGAAACATGCAGGAACAGCAATACTCCTGTCACTAGGAAACAGAAGTAAAGCAGGAGTAGGAGACTTGAGGGTAGTTTATTAGACCCACTGGAAAACTATCCTGATATCAGTGGTTTGGATTATGTTTACAGTTTTCTTCTCTCTCTCTTCCCCCCCCCCCCCCCCCTTTCTCCTCCC